>NW_020955730.1:914780-946161 GCF_003031625.1 Empidonax traillii | reverse complement strand
ATCTTGACCATCTTGACAAGGTTCGGGTAAGACTCTCTCAGGCCTGGAAGTTGGGAAAGAGAGTGAGGGATGAGCAAAGAGGGATGAAAGAAGGAAAAGGAAAGTCTCACCACTTCCACAGCCTTCTCCAGCAATGGCAGATGGGCCGTGAAGGCCCTTAGGGCTCTCACTGTGCAACCCCAACACATCTGGGGAGCGCTCAGGAGCAGCAACCGTGAAAACTGAAAAAAAACAAGAAACAGAAATCCCAGAATATTTTACAGCCATTACAACAATGTGAGGTAAGTGTCCCTCTTTCTGAGGCAGTAACATCTTGCAAAGCACTCTCTCCACGCTTGCCCTGTATCATGTTTTGTCTCCACCATGCACAGAGTCGACCAGAGGGAGCTCCTGGCAGGCCTTGCTCATAAAAACCCAGTGCTGCTGCCCTACCACACCACTGACATCCCATTCTTTAATCTGTCCACTGTCCATGCCAGCCGGGTGCAATTTGGGAGGTGACATTTTTATCTCTGAAATCTCATCTGCTGTCGACCAACATAACAATGCCGCAAAAAGCCAAGGAGCCATCAGACATTTAAAATTTTGTAGCCACTGGGGGCGGTTGGAGGAGTGGGAACAAAATGGTCATTAATAGTTTTACCTTTCAGCCTTTCAGCTGCTCAAAACACAGCCTTAAAAAGAAAAGAAAATGATATCATACAGGTTTAACAGTCTGCTTAGGAGTAAACAATTTCACCCTTTAAGAAAAAAAATTTAACTAAGAAAAAAAAAAACTTGACAAAAAGCTCTAGTTTGACTAACAGCTTTGCTCCAAGCCTTCCTTTTTCGTTATTTTTTTATCTTCCCATATCCCACAGTGACCAGAAGCATACTTGGAATGTCTCTGTCCATCTGATAAAGCCATCTGCAGCTGCAGCCCTGCGTCAGGCATGTGGGGGACACAGCTCCTCTTCCCGGCTGCAGAGTGCGGTACCCAGCCTGGCTGAAAGCCAGGGAGATGCAATGCTTTGGGAAAGGTGGGAGACTCCCAGTCAGGGTGGGAAATCCTAGGGAACAAAGTAAGACTTGAGGAAAAGCACCATTAAAAGAACTACTAAAAGAGGATTTGTGGAATAATCCTTAGTTCCACATAGCTGGCCTGACTTTAATACAGTAGCAAAGCTGGGTAATTCACCTGAAAAACATCCAGCAGGAAAAAGGACAGACTCTGCCAAGTACTACATTTTTTTTTTTCCCCTTTCTCCCCAACCCCCATCACTTTCGCCAAATACCCAAAACAATCCTTGGGCTATAGGCATTTAAAAATCAAAGTTACACACAAACGGTGTTAAAGAAATAGCACATAAATTGACTCCAAAAGACCTCAGGTTAAGAAATAGGAAATTGATAAACCTCATTGGTTTAAAAAAACAACCTGGTATGTTGCCATTTCTGGCTTTCAGTTTATCTTGACCCTTTTCCTTTAGTTACCAGGTTCCTGGAGACAGAATTTAAAATGAACAAAAGCGAATGTGTTAAATTCTCAGCAGAGTTGCTTGCCCACAAATTAACTTTTAGACATTTGGTTTCTATATCTTCACTCTTTGTAATCATGTCCTGGCTGTTTGGCCATCCCAGCATTTCTCTGCCCCACCCAATCCAGTCTTGTCATCACTGATTTTATTTTTCCGCTCCTTCTCTCTTAGTAATGCCCTCCTCTCTTGCCTTGACTGGTCACATGCCATCCTTGGAGAAAAACATCAAAACTCTTACAACTCTAAGGATAGAGAAATATATAGAGAGAAATCAATTTAAATAAGTACCTACAACAAATTCCAAATTTTCATCTTAAAATACATCTTTTATCTTTCATTGTGCCTGAAGTGCTTTTAATGTTGTCAACAACTAATTTGCCTGGACACAGATTTAAGTTTATGATTCAGTTTATGTTTTAGTTTATGACTTTATGCACACTGGTTAAAAAAAAAAAACTTTTTTTTTCCTTAAATCCTTTAAAATATATTTTTCTTTTTTTAAAGTTACTGTAGGATGGTAACGCTATAGATCTGACAGTATTGAAATGACTCTATGGAGACAGCTGCCATACCTAGTAATTTTTTGTGTTTTCATAAGAGAACCATCCACCAACCATAAGAAAGATTGGAACACGTTAGCACATCAAAACACTCTTTTTACAAGCATGTTGAGAGTGGAGAGATCTGACAAGCATCACACCCTTTTAATGCACATTTACTAAATCTTTTTCATACTTGCACACTAAGCCACCCTAGCAAGTGGGGTTGTGGCTTGCCCAAGTGAATCTTTTTACTGCTGTTCTCTCATAGACACAGCAAGACTTAAGTTTTATAAAACGTTTGCATGCCAAAAAAAAAAAAAAAAAGGCAATTAATTACATGGCATGTCCTAGTGAAGAACGTCCTCCAGTCAAAATAGGAGAACAAGAACTTCAGCGTTGTATAATTGATGTTATTAGCTGCAGCTGCTATCATACTCAGAGAAATCTCCAACTCAGAAACAGCAGTGACAAAGTGCTCCAAGATGAGTAATACTATGCTTGATATTAAGGGAGGGGGATAAAAAAGATTCTAAAAAATGTGCTCTCTGGTACATAACAGTCTCTTAGAGAATTGCCAGGCAGAAAACACTGCAGGACACCAAAAGGAAAACACACCACATTTAAAGGGTTGTCTCCATTAAACTTAAATTGAGGGGGGGAGATGCAGATTTTTATATTTACCTAACCTACATGAATGTTAATGCTCACATGTGTGTTGCAACAAGACTGGGGACTTTGAAAACTCCAATCAGTAGGTGCATAAGCAAATATTTATTCTGATCCATTCCAACTCTCTGTGGTTTGTAAATCCTTGAGAAAAAAAAAACAAAACTGCAGAACAAACCAGTCTAGACCACAGATTCTGGCTACTTTACACTAGTTAGAAAATTACAGGAAATAAGCCATCTAAAGAAGGGATTATTTTGTGGACTATTTCGTTTTCTGAAGACCTGCGACTACCTGATATATGTGCACTTGTTTGGGTAGCTGAAGAGAATTCTTTTGAGCATTCTTTAAAACATAATCACTGCAATATAGAATTCCACATGCTTGATGTCTTGGTGAGGTGTTGATGTATATAGCCTTGCAGACTGTTTCTGACCCACGCTTTTCATCTGAAGACATTAAAAAAAAAACCCAACCCAGATAATAATGCCTTTGTATTTCAAGATCCTGAAGAATTTCTAGCAACATTATTTTTCACCCTGGCACTCAAATGGATGGAAAAAAATCTTTCCATCAGAGGAAAATCTGAGCTGGAAGATATTTTAAATAGAAGGTTTATCTTACTGGGGATAGCACCCATTCAAACTGTAAGAAGATCTTTCCGTCTAACATTAGAAAACTTTGTCTACAGGATGAAGACAAAAGTTTCTGCCTTCCACTACTGCCATGTGGAAAAAATCAATAGGCTGAGCAACTCCACTTTAGGCTGAGCCAGAAAGAGTCTGGGTGAAACAGAACTCTCAGCTTCTACTGTAGGAATTGAGATAAGGCTGAGGACTTTAAAAAATTTTGGTAAAGACAAAATGTTTTCTAATAAGCATTTCCATTAGAAATGTTTTTATCAGATTTATTCTCTTAATATTTTGGATTTTTTATTTTTTTAATTAGGGAACACAAAAACTGAACAATAACATTTTTATTTTAGTGGGAAGAAATATTTATATTCAAAACCAGGATTTTATTCTATCTACAAAAAAAAAAAAAAAAGCTGATGCTGAAAACCAGCAAAAATGATACAAACCTTTTTGAGTACATATTTTAACCTCATATTTCTGGTTCAATTTTATGAAAAGTTTCTTTTCTCTGCTATTGCCTTTCTGCAGCAGCAGGGCTAGCTGCCCTGCATCCAATGCATTGTTCGTCATAGGACCTACCCGAGTTGCATTTCACCCAAAATGCCACTGGGCATGGGAAGATGTCTGATAACTCACAGCTTAAATGACCTGAGATAAAGTTATTACTACCTGTGATTTACAGTCATATAGTTGATTTGGCTCAGTGTGTCACAAATCAATCCTGTTTGAGTACTGTGGGATTACTGAGCGTAAACATCAAGGTCTTTAGACAGGTACCTGAAGCAGTAGGATTATTTACTTTTTTTAAGAAGTCAACTGTCCTCTGCATACAGAAGAAAGTGAGACAGAAAGCCTTTGAAGAGACATTCAAATGTGATTTCTGGAATGGGAACTCCCCTTCCCTGTCCTTGATTGCCTTCAAGAGGGGAACTATCTCAGCACATGGACTGCTGCTGCTGCTCAGCACCTTTCAGGAAAACAACCTTCCCATGGGCAATCAGGTTATTTGAATGCTCTGCGAATTAAACAACCTCCTTTTTGCTCTCCTCATTCAATATAAAGCTCCCGAGCCCCTACAGTAAGTCCCAGCTCCCAGCTGTCCTTCAGGCCATCGCCACGATTTTCACTCCACAGTAGTGCTAGACCATGCAAATGCTATTCCAATCTCAGTGTCTGCCAAAGCCTATGGTCACTGCTCTCATGGACCCTTGTAAAGCCCACTTCTACGCTTTTTTTGGATAAGATGCAAAGGAACATAGTGAAGGTCTCTTTTTACCTCCTTCATACAGCAGCTTTACATTTAAGTTTGCAAGGGATCTCCAAACATTTGGCCTCCTCCTCCCACTTAAAATTCATTTTAAAAATCACATTGCTTTCAGAATGGATGGCATGGAGAAAAGACAAATATGAGCCCATCTATCTATAAATAAATACAAGTTTAGATGGATTTGCTAAGGCACTTTAGTTTTTGGTTACATTGCTAACAGTAAAATGTGCACCAATAAACTTTCTCGACTGCTCCATATTTAAGAGTGGAATCAAGTACAAGCCAACTCACTTTGAATAAAAAACAGTTTTGCTGTTTTAAAATAAAACACATCTATACATCTGTAGATGTCTCAGTGTGAGCAACTTCACCCACATTACAGCAGAACCTCAGGAGTCCTACAGAAATAGAAGCAAAACAGGAAAATGGACACAAAATAAAAAAACTGAGAAAAATTATTGTAAGAGTTAAATGCCTTTGCACTTACTATCTGCTGATATAAACAAATAGACAACTCTCAAGTTAACATTCTGTGCTCCATACTCCTGGTGTCCCATATGCAGAAGCCTGCAGAGGAGGCTGAAGCTGCATTTCTATATAGCTCAGATAAGGCTATGGGATGCATTTTCGCTATATTCTTCCTCAAAGACATGTATTTCTCGTATATGTAACTTTAAGGTTGCATTTTCTGACGTGGAATAGTTTTATTTTTAAAACCAAAAGTTTCTGAAAGGTTGCACACTCGTAAATAACCAATAAGGGCAGAATCAGAAGACTTTTGGACAGATATATGTTACATTCAGAATACAGCAAGTATTACTTCTATCCCTACCTTTCATTCCTTCCTGTCCAAGGACACAGAGTGTACAAAAAACCTACTGGCATTAAGCAACAGCAAGAAATTGCACCTCAGAACTCCTTTCCAGTGTAGCCACCTTTGCTAAGAATGTTATGGTCTTGCTTCAATTCCACATTACTAAAAGTAGAGCTTCAATAGGGAATATCACTGAATAAGCAGGTTTTTTGCTTGTTTTTTTTTTTTTTTCCCTTCATATTAGAAATACTTTACAAACTTTATGGATACCATCACAGCTTAGATGCCTTGCAGGGAAGCATTAAAATATGAAGGTCACAGGAACACACCTCGTTATCTTGGGATCCTGGGATTATGATAGTGCTAGAAATGGAGCTTCCATTTCCAAAACCTCAACACTTCCAAATTGATGCTGTTTAACATCAGACTGGAACCAAACCATCACAAAGTGAACCAAAAATACTGACATTGTTTTGTTGAAGCAAAAGCTTTCATGCTAACAGTAGATAAAAACTCAAGCTTGCAAGAAAACAGAGGACACGAAATGAAAGTATATGAATGCCCTAATTTCACCTCCATTTATTCTGAAGTTGTATAACTGATTATTTGCTTAATTAAATCAGCCTGCTCCTGAGAAATACCTCTGTTTCAAACAAAACTGTAGTTATCAACAGAAAACAAAATTTTGTCCCAAAGTGCCCAGCCAATCCCATCTGTGACCCTAGCTGCAGTGCCGGGTGCTCCCTAAGGTTGCTGTCTCCACTGACGGGAGTCCCATCCCCACAGGTCAGCAGATCAGCAGAGGTGCAGAGATCTGTAGAGGCCACTTCCTCCAAAACAGCACCAATCCCTTGTCCAAAAAAATTTAATAGCACTGGGCTGTGTGGTGGTACCTCTGTACTTTCCAGGCACTGATACCACAACAGGTAGAAATATAATCACAACCACTGAGACAGGCTGGGTCTTTGAGGTGCGTGGAGCACCATGTGTATTTCTTCTTATTGATACACCCAAAAGGAGACCTTTCCAGAGACACAGGTAGGGTTTTTCCAGCAATTTAAGCCCAGCTTCACAAAACCCTGAGTGATAAGAGGGTGGATCACAGTGCTTACATCGTGTTGCATGAAACTGCCCGTAACAGAGGGCAGAGCAAGCTAAGAGAAAGAGGTCAGGGAAACTCGACTGGTTTCATCAAAGGTTCCTGCTTTATCAGGTAGAATCCAAAAGTGCACTTAAGCCATTTCAGGCAATTCACAAAGCACTCAGCTGAGCTGAAACAGTTATCAGAAACACGTAAGGTTTTGCCTCTGTTTGGGCAAGAAGGCTCAACCACAACCACACCTGACACTCTTGAGTTCTTTGAAGTACTGCAGCCAAAACAGTGACCCAACTAAAAGCTCTGTAGGACAAGTTCAGTGATGTAATAGCCACACGTTTCATAAAATTGTAATAGCTAGACTCATGAAAACCTCTTTCCATTCTTAAGCCGTTGTTAAGAGTCCTGTGAAAAGCCCTTTCAACAAAAAGAGTTCTCTCCAAGTTATTTCACCAACTGCAGTTTGCTTCCCCCCATCCCCCCCCCAATAAATACCTTGGAAAGACCTTGAGAAGCCAGAATCTAAATTATTTTGCAGTTTCCCTCACAATGCTCTTCTCTCTACAAGATGAAATATTTTGCTGGCATGCGTAACAAATATATATTTTTAATATCAGTAGCATGCTGGAGAAGCAAGGCAATTTAATGCTGGAAAATATTCTACTTAATTTTCCTCATTTCCCAATAATATTGGCTGAACTTTATTCGGCTGTTCACTTGGACCAACTCACGACTGACATCTGCTTTTTGGTCTATGTAGGTAATAGAAAGTTTCCATATATTTCGAATTCATTTTGCATTCCTGTAGATAGCGGAAAACTGTAACATAATTTTGCATTTGCAGAAAATAGCATTCACTTCACAAGGTACAGCAGTAGGTATTCAGAAAGACTAGAAAATACATTATTAAATACTGCATAATCTACTTAGCTCAAAATCTATTTCAACTCTCCACTGCTTATTTAGTATAGGTGCTAAATTTTTATCCAGGTTACAAATGTAACAGTGTAAAAAATGTGTTTTCAGGCCATTTCCTAATTTTTCCTGCAGATGTAACTGTGTTTTATAACCAGAAAAGAGCTCTGCAGCAGGTGATATCATCAAGTATCAGTGCAGGTGAATTAATAAGGGAGTGAAACCTTCCCTCTCATTCGATCAGCATATGCAATAGCATAACCACAGATCTTATGTTTCTTTCTCTATTGGCTGCATCTTTGCCATGATTCAGAACATCATGTGCATGTGGGTTTTGCTCCGAGTTGTTTCCTTACAAGTGGGTGATCCCTTGCTCTCTCACACACACTCAGTAAAGGAACAGTAATGGGATGGGGCATAAATGGTTACATTCATTTTGGTGAGGAGACAACTGGTAGTAGGCATGTCTACACAGAAGTTCAAAGTCAGTATTTTCTTGTATGTCAAGCTTGCATCCACATCATAAAGCTCTCAGATCCTCCATACCATCAGTTATTATCTAGGGGAGGACACAGCTTTGTATACAGCCAACACAAACAGTGCTAGACTAACTCCATCAGGAAGGGAGAAGCATTTCCATGGCAGACATACTTCATTCACACCTCTTGCCTCTCACATAAGAGATCAAGACAACTTTTTAAAAAATAAATTCACATAAAGTTAAATCTTCTTTCCCTCTAGTTAAATGGACCAGAATATTTGCATACTGCATTGTCAGGTACCACTGGTCTCTGAGAGGAGATGATTTGTGCCTCTCTCCCAGCACCCTGAAAAGTCAGAGAGGGAAATAGGTCCCCCCCAGCATATTCACCTGCACCACCAGGAGAGCAGTGGCAAAGAATGAGAGTTTGGGAAAAATGAACTTCTTCTGCATGTTCAATTTAGCTTTGAACAGTTACACAAGTAGAAAAGGGTTTTTTTATTATGTTATTATTATGTTATATAATTTTTAAATGTTATATACAGACTCAGTTGAAAAGTGCATCAGACAGAATCAACAGAGCTGTGAAAAGCTTCTGATAGGGAAAATGTGAATTTTGGCTTCTTTTGCACGTGGTCAAGGCTAATGAGAGGACTGATGCGGGATACAGAAGTTTGACAAGCCACACCAGTGATCACTCAAGCTCAGGGTGACTGGGAGGTTCTCCCACTGCCAACTCTGTGCAATCCCATAGCATGCTCTGAGTGCCAGGACATGGGCTGGGAGCATCGGCCCAGATCCCAGGGGGTCATACTTAACTTCTGAATGCAAGTTTTAAGCAAGCTTAGACACATATGACGTGTTGGAGTTGAACGGGGTTAAGCCACTTGCTTAGACTTAGCCAACTATGCTTTGAAATAAAGCCATTTAAGACCGAGACTGTTCATTGCAGTATTTTCAAAGCTTTATGCTACTGCACTCAAAGAGCTGGGGGTGGAGTGAAAACAGAGAAGACAAATCCCCTTCCATAGGGCAGCTGAATCCGAGGTTTAGATCTAGAAATAGTTTAAATCCCCAGGAAGAACTTGCAAATGCCCAGCGTAAACTCCCCATTCTTTGTCTATTGAACCTTTCCACTCCCCTCCCAGCTCAGATGAAGCCTCAAATTCAGATATAAACCCAACTCGCCAGCTGCGAAAGCTTAAAAGAGTTAGTCACAATAAATTCCTCCTCAGGGGAAAAAAAAAAATTAGATACAAATCTCTTGCCATTGGCTTGCTTATAGATTCTGAAAATCCCTAATGGGTGGTGAGTGGGATGTGGTCAATACTCAGCAGTGTCTCCTGCACATACATGCTTTCTGTGAAGCCCTCCAAGGAGAACAGTGGTTGTCTGCATTTGATTTCTGAACCACATTTTCATTCTTTTCTGCCTGCACCTAACCACAAATCAAAAACAATAGCCATGCTGCATATTCTTTTCCCAGCTCGAGAGCTACTCTTCCACTTTTCCTCAGGACAGGTCATCCGCTACAAAGCAAGAGGGATGCAAACACCAGGACCACCAACTTTTTTGGAGGGACTGACAGACAAATTTGCACTTGTAGGGACATCAGTTTATTTCTATCTGCAAAGAATTATATACTGAAACCACTTCTGACAGCCCAAGTTAAACTGCAAAGAAGAGGAGGGTAGGGATGGGGTATGGGGCGAAGCCCTTCCCAATGTATGGATCAAAGACGACAGTGTATATCCTGTCATTGCTTGAAAGCATTGGAATTTTTGCCAGATTATATGTGGTTTTAAAAAAAAAAAAAAAAAAAAAAAAAAAAAAAAAAGACTCTATGCTTTCTTTACTGTCTCAAGATTTCAGAAGTTTAAGAAGCATCATAAATAATGAGAAGCGGGTGATACTGGTTTTTGTGGTTCAGCCAATTGTCCAATTTCCCCTGTCTCTCAAAGTAAATAAAAATAGACAACTCTAGTGTTGTTGAGGAGGGGGAAATATCAAGGTCTTTCCTAGCCTTTCTGTTTCCTAAGAAAAAATGTTCAACTAAAAAAAAATAAAATTCAATCCCAGAGTCTCAGCTGAGCTATTTGCTGCACTGAGTTCAGAGTAAAACATTGTGACACACTGTCTTAAGCTTCGAGACACTGAAAAGATCTCCAAAATAAAGATTTACAAGATTCATAATCATGTTCTAGAAACATCCCTCCAGTAGGTCTTGCTGATCAGAATACTTCCTTTGACATTCAACAACAAAAGCTGTGAGAGGACCTCGACAGATGATACAGCTTGAAGAACAACATTGATCTTAAATTTTAAGACATTTAATTAATTCTGGTTCCTTTTACTAAATCATTTAAAAAGTAAGCCACAAAGCAGTATATGCCAATTTAACTCATCTTCCCACTGTTTCTTACAGCTACAAACTCAATACTGATATAATCTATGCCTTTCTGAAATTCTAAAAAATGTGCCAGTACTCTAGGTTAAAAAAAAATGAAGAATGTTACCACCATAAAAATTTGTTCCTCTTAAGATTTTATACTGCAGAGACTATTGCATTCCTTTAAAATTATGACTAAGGCAAATTGTCCTCATGCCACTCCAAAAAAGGCAGTATATTAAGCAGTTTCTTAGCCAGTCTTTTCTGAATTATTAAGAATCAAAAAGGCATGATAAACCCTTACAAAAGTAACATTACTGACAAGATAGAAGAAGACACCAATTTCTTTTAGTGATACATTTTAGACATCCACCAATGCCAAAAGTCACCGGAGAAGCTGTGTGGTATGTTGAGAAGCTGATGAAGGGTTTTTAAACTGTGGGCATTAGGAAGGCACCCTGTCTGCTATTTTTGCCACTAAAATTGCAATATTATGGGGTAGAAATTGCCATCCTTCTGGGATGGCTTTTGAGAGGTTTGGTTTGGGGGGTTTTTGTTGGGTTTGGGGATTTTTTGTTTGCATTTGGGTTTCTTTGCTTTTGTTTGATGGGGTTTTTTTTCAGTTTCAGTATACGATAGGAGGAATGTAGAGGGTAAAGTCAGAAATGGGAAGCTCTTGAGGGAAAAGTAGCAGCACTTTCTTGCTTGACTTAAATTGGACACTTGCTTTCCTCTCATAGCCCAAGACTGACATGTTTGTGTAATATAATTCATCTTGGCAACCTTTGAGGATGCAAGAGCACAGACTGCCAGGACCACTCTGTCAAGAACAATAGGATTTCAGAAAAATGTGTTCTTCTGGGAGTTTTTTTGAGCTCTCCATCACTAGCAGTAATGGCCCACTGTTTTCCTTGAAATGGTTGAATATCAAGAAGTTTCAGTTACAGACATCCACAGGGTTAATTTTGTATTCTCAAGGACTTCAATTTAAAAAGTATTAAACATTAATGGCTTGCAATGTTTTGAGCCATAGCGCTGACCTGACCCATTAAAACAGAGCAATCCCTATGGGTGAAAAGCGTGTAGTCTTTTTAACCTGACACTTCACACTTCAGCAGTAATGAGACTAAAACCCAAATGAAGTCATGTGTCGCTTTGACTGGAGACAAACAGAGCTAACTCTGCTTTACTTGATGACCTCCCATAGTGTGGGAAGGCTCAGCCTGGAATTTTTCACATACATATCTTAGGCATTGAAGCTCTTGTGACATTTTTCATTGTACAGTATTTTATGCTCTCATTTGAACCCTTTGATGATTCTCTCTGGGATTTTATTTTGTCTTAAATGGTTCTGCAAATTCCTTTCTGAAACAAAGACTGCTAAACCCGCTGTTGATATCGTGTTTGTTTTCTTTCGTCATAATGAAGTCTCAAGTAATTGATTCATAGTCATTCTCGTTACATGAAAACTTCAGCATGACCCTCAGTGGGAAAGATCTGGTTTCATTCCAGAGTATCTGATGCATCTGCACAATTAAAATGCCATCTATTCTGAACAATTTAAAACAGAGATAAGCTATGAGAAGAGAAGGAACCTGTGTAATGCAAAAAAACATTAGCATCTCAGTGTCTGAACTCCATAAAGTTATCATAGGGAAACAGTCTCCTTTTCGAAGCTAATTACTGCGTAGATAATAACCTCACCTGCTGAATGGATCCAGAGCCCTTCTCATACCTGTATATCAGTATACAATTTCGTAATTCAAAAAACACGAGACACGAATTACATATTCTTACAGACATTTAGAATGAACTCATTTGTGGCAGTCTGGAACACCAAGGCCAAGTGAGTCAGCATCTGACAAAGGCCAGTTTGTTGTAAAGGAAAATATACATTTCTCCTTTCCTGCTTGCAAAGCAGGAAAATAATAGGGCACTAAATGCCATGGATGGTTTAAGAAACAAGAAGTTTTTATAATCATCACAGAAAGAAAAAAATAGGAAAACCTCAGTGACAGCTTCCACTAACACAATCACCATAGCATCCATGCTTGCCTACACAGAAGTGATAGAGGAAGCAAAACCCAGTGCAAGTGAAGTAGGTTAACAGATTTCTGATCAATTAATTGAAAATAGTGAATATATTTTAAAAAAACAATGGGTTTGAATTATACAAATAGGTGCATGTGGCATAATACAGTCTGTGTGCAAGAAGTTTTCCACTGTATTTTTGGTTTTTTTAAATGAAGTGAGCAAGGCAGCTCTGCTCTTCTCCTGATCCAGAGAGGAGTTTCAGGATGTTCAGTGGGTGATAGCAGACTCCCCTGCCCTGAACATCACATGTTTTCCCAGGGTTTGGAAAAACACTACCAATCTTCCCTCCATTACTCCAAGATGTTCCCTTCTTCACATGACATTAGCTAAACAGGTTTAGAATTGTCATTCAGAGTTTAGACCAGCAAGGCAGACCAAGAAAAGGAGGAAGGCAAAAACTTTGTCATGACAGAAACAAGAACAATCTCTCAGATGAATTAATGAATCTTTCCCTATTGTTTTGTGAAACACTCAGAAGACAGAGCAGTCAGCTCCCCAACCTGACGGCAAACAAGAATGGCTTGTAGGAGTTCAACAGGAAAGCCAAAAGAGGGATGAGCCAAGAACCACAGGTTCAAAGGGCAAGGTGTCCTATGTTTCTTAGGGGAGATTACATGATTTACATAAGGTCAAAAGGGAAGCCAAGGTCTGAGCCACAATCCAAATTCAGATGTTTTTGGAAGCCTCATTTTTGACACAGTTTAGAGTGATTCATCTTATCAGAAGAAAGCTTGAGAGTCTGCCTCGATGCTCCCAAATTAAAAAGTGCTCAGCTAACCACATGCCCCGCAATTCCTCTTTTCCTCCTCCCTTCAGGGACAAGTTTTTCCCAGGACTCTCAATCCCAGCGAGCTATAAACAAAGCAGGAGTGGTACCAATCTACTGCACCCTGGGAAAGCACAGAGTAACTGGCTATGGGGGGAGTCTGTAGCCCACATCACGACCCTAAGCTTGCCCCAGCACCAGCCTAGTATTAGCATAGTCAGGTGCTGCAATAAACCCACCACCTAAGCTCTTCATGCCAAAATGGGAAGACAGGTTGTAACAGACACCCACAGCTGCAGCAGTACAGGGGATACCTCAACATCAGCACGTGGCATCAGCACTGAAAACACTGTGTGGAAGAAGTCCTCCTCCTTCTGAAATGCTCTCTTAGCATGTCCAAGCAAGGCCTAGGTGTTATAGCTCTACAGAGCAATGAGTACCCAGTCCTGGGGAGCATAAAAGTCACCCAAGTGCTGAGGGCTAGTTGCCTTTTTACAACCCTGATGTATTGAACATTGGAAAGATTTCCTTTTTTTCCTTGGGACTTTTTTGTGTGGGAGGAGGAAAAAGTGCTTGTTCTTAGGAAAAAATCTGTAACAGATTTTTGATGTAAAAGACTCCCGAGCATTTAATAAAGTGGAAAGTTAGTCTTTTTGGGGGGAAAAAAACCACAACATTCATGGCCTTCACACATCTGTGCCAAAGCTAGACCTCTTCAGAAGTAAACTCTGTGTCCATCAGTCAAGGATTAGGAGATTATAGGGAAGAGTGGGGCAAAGATTATTCGTTACATCTCTTGACTACTATACAGCTAGTACAATTCAATGTTTACTAATAGTATTTTTAGAGGTCATGCCTTAGTACAGCAGAAGAATCAGGTGTCATTCCCCAGCATGGGGCCAGGACACAGGAGAGGAGGTGTGACCATGGTGTCTTGCCGCATTCTCTCCTTCTCAGCCTGCAGAATACAAACTGCAAATGGAAACAAACTTTACCCCCTGTTTAGTCTGTATTCTGCCCCAGGTCTGAAAGATCACACCACATCAGAGAAAAAGCCTCCCAGGATGTGCTCTTAACCATTACTAGGAGGGGGAAGGTACAGCTGATGCCTGAGGAAAGAACCACATGGGGTATGAAGAGATACCATGCCAGAAGCCCAGAGACAAGACCCAAAATTCTTGTCTCAAAATGCTCCACATGACACATAAACACACTAAATGCCACTTCAGCTCTCAGCTAGATCAAAAGCAAGACAAACTTTTTGGCACAATAAAAGAGAAAGCAAGCAAGGCTTTATCATATGATTCCAATCACAGACAAGAGGCCTTTCAGCCCTCCAGAGATTAGTTTCAATGAGCAGCATAGGTTTGGGGGGGAATAACTCCCCATTTCTTAGGAAGTTAATCTGCCTAATTTTGGAGGGGGTTGGTGAGGGGGCTCTCCTCCTCAGGAGATAAGCTGCTTTTATAGACTTGGCAATTCTTACAGTTGCCAGGGGTATTAACAAGGCTCATACACACAGCGTGATCGTCTCCACTTCCAGCAAATGCAAAGCTAGAGCTGCTGGCAGCCCCACTTTACAGCCATCACCCGACCGGCAACGATGGGGTCACCCCACTGACAAACAGGTTCCCGAAGCAATACCAGATTGTTTGCATTAGTTTACATGAGACTTCCATTTGTGGTTTTGTGGTGGTTTTGGTGCTTTTTTTAATAGGAGGCAAGGAAAGTTTCAGCATTTCCTTCAAGCATAACTACATTTCTGACATGTTAATTGCTGCTCAAAAAGCCTGCAATTAGCCAAGCCTAACATCATTGCTCTCCACGTCTATCACCGAAATCATCATTTCAGACCAATTAAAGGAGCCCCTCACCCACCTGATGAATCAGATCAGACTCCTTTGATACAAAAAAACCTTTTGTTGTGGATACAATTACTTGAGGGATGACGCTAGCCCTTTCACCAGTTGGAACAAGGCTCTTCTTTCTTGAACAAATTTTACAGACAGAGAATGTCTGCTTCCTGCCCCTGATAGAAAGAATATAAAACTACTTCAAGAGCATCCTTGAATGTCATCCATCCCACTTGCTGACTGGCTCTGCTTTATGAACAAAATCCTGCTTATGAACCAAATCCCCCAGTTTGTATTAACATCTGAAAGGCTACTCACATTGGAACCTCCCCACATGGTTTGTGTCTTGCCATGCTCCTCATAATCATCTTTCATTTACCAATGACCTAATATTTTGGCTGCATCTCATGATACAATCTCTGAACCATGGGTGTTAGAGACAGAAGCAACACGCAGGTCTCTGAACGCACCACCTTCCCACACCTCCTCTAAACAAGAAGGACACCTTCCAACATAATTCCATCCCCCTGGCTGCTTGCCAGGCCAAAAGCTTCCTAAAAAACCTGGATGACAACTTTATGGAACAGGTTCTAAGAGAGTCAACTCAGAAAGATGCCCTCCTTGGTCTTCTGCTTGTTAACAGAGTGGATCTTGTGAGTGAAATGGAGATTGGTGATGGTGGCAGGGCTAAGGGTTGGACTTGATGAGCCTTGCAGATCCCTTCCAACTCAGCATATTCTGTGATTCTGTGATTCTCTGTTGTTTCTATCACCATTTTCTTTCCCCATGTGCATGGCAGAGTGCTCCCAGGATGACCACCAGAAAGAAGAGTGACCCTGTTAGCAATGTCCATTCATATCAGAGGATTCAGTACATTGTCCAAAAACAGCATCTGCACTTACTCGGTTTGGATACTCTCTGTAATTAGGCTATCAGGAAAATTTGTCTGTGACTTCTCTTTAGCTGCCTGAAGTAAATACCACCACCCCCCCGCCAAATGCTTTTGCCTCCTGCAAATTCTCATCAGTATCTCTTGATCCAGATTACGATAATCCTCAAACTAGATGGGGGGTTTCGGAAGCTGCTGTCAAAATACATAGGGATTATTTTTCAGCAACATATCACCACTTCATAACTTGGTTGCAGTATCTGCCACAGAGAAAACAAGTTTCCTAAACAATGCACTCCCATAAATTCTGTTTGCATGCTAGAAGCCACTCCAGGGAGGGGACTATCTGTGTTATTCCTTCATTACTATTGTTGATACACAGAGCAGCTGCGGAAGGGAAGTGAGGTACAAAGTCCTAATATTTATTTTGTCTCTTCCAAAATACATGTAATGTTTTACTCTAACTTGCCTGAACAACAGTAGCATAACAATAAATTTACATTCTGGCTTTGTGCTGGACCTTTTCAGCCATTTCTTAAAACTATCAGCAACTATGTTAGAAAAATAAATATCCAGGCAACCCGTGGCTGGGCAAAATCCACTTGTACTCTGACTCAGTATTTAATCATGTTAGATTAGAGCATCAAAGCCCAAAATCTTTGCCATGGGGATAGTTGTGCAGGTGTGTCTAAAGATGAAATTTACTCCTAAAATGTTGGTGAAGGGGAAAAAATTTTCCCTTCATCTAGACTTGCTTCTCCTTAAGAAACACTTAGACCCAACCAGGCAAAAACCAGTTTCACAGCGTGAGTTCTCACAGGTTTCTCCCTAACAGGTTTCAACACCTCAAAAACCAACGACAAAGAGCTCAACTTAGGTCTAGCAACATAACAATCAAAACCAAAGCTTTTAGAGATGTAAGAAAACAAAAACAAAGCACTCCATAGCATCTGCAACCTAAGTTTGAAAAGCACAAACATCTGACCATTTTAATATAAAGAAAAGTAAGAAGAATGACAAGGTATATACCTTTCTTCTGCAAGTGGGGGCAGTTTGACCTATGAGAAAAACTGCTGCTTAAGAAGGGTCTGCTACAGTTAAGGCAAAGGAAAAATGATCCCATTAACTACAGTATCACTCTGGAAACCCAGATTTGGCTGCTGTCCCAACAAGACAGTTGGGAACAAATATCCCGGGAGCAGCACACCTTTTCACCTGCTCTTGGTGGTACCAATAGCAGCAAGTCCAAACTCCTGTTCCCCTCACATCACCTTCTTCAGACAAGGGTGCTCCGATCCCCATGCATCACGGGGGTGGCAAAACTCAGCAAGAAAGGTAAAACCAACAGTTTCATGGGGAAAGACATGAAAAACCTTTAGCTAAAGAAGGACCAAAGAATTACCAATAACACATAAATATACCACAGTACATTTACTGTGAATTGAAGAAGTCTTTTATTTTCCTCCTCCTCCAAAGGCTCATAAGAAGAAATGAGAAAACTTCCTACAGGTTAGTTAAAGGCAGCATGTTCCTGTACAAAAGGCAGGTGTTAGCCTGGTGGTATTTCTTTCCCTGAGCCTTGCATCTGAACCGAGGGGAATGCTGTTCTGAGAATGACTCCTTCAGTTCACTGGAGAAGCCTAAGCAGAAAATACCACTGTTTAATCATGCTCTTTCCTATACGTGACACACCTGCTTCTTCCTGTGACTAATCCCCTTTTCTGTTGTGGAAACATCTGGTTATGAAGACAGCGTGGGCACAGAGAGGCAGCTGACAGCCTGCGGCACTTGCTGACAGTCCATAAACATGGGTAATGGGAAGACTGGTAAGAACAAATATGATGCCCTTCAGTGACAGCATGATTAAGTAGAGGCTGCAAAACACTGGGTCTAACCCAAAGGCCAAGAAAATTAACAGAAGCTTTTCTGGACAAAGATGTTGATGGCAGTCTCAGCAAGGGTTGAGTTACACATGCCTGGGGTGTCTCCCTACCTTGGCATTTGCAAGACCCCCCGCCACCAAGGATGATCACAGGAACTCAGTACCTCCAAGCCATGCCATGTTGGCTCAGTTTCTGGTTCTCTTAAGTCTCACTCTACAGAGGTTCTCATTTGAAGTCTGGGTAAGTGAAGCAAAGCAAAGGAGCACCCAGCTGCCTGCAAGCTGGCTGCTGTCACAGAGAGCCTGAGACTGAAACAGCTTCATGACAAACTACACCACTTTCTAGATTTCTGTTACAGAGGGAGGGAAGAGGTATTTTGCAGGATTATTTATGGATGGGATTTTTAAGAACACCTGAAGCCTTTCCAAGGAGGTCTCTGCAATCCCAGTCAACAAGGGCACTCATTAGTTCTCATAATTCAAATCCTACATTACTTACAACCCAAGTCAAGATACTGTCTTCAATGTTCATGAAAGCACATGCACATTTCACACACAATGCAACACAAAGACAGAGAGTAAAAAGCTTGCTCTGCCTGATAAATGCATATATAAAATGTTCTCTGACCAGACAATCAGGATGATAGAAAAAGTTCACTTAACGCGCTAACAAAAAAAAACCAGTCACAAAAGAAACACCATGAATTTTGACTTTGGTTTCTTTTAGCATTGTTAAAATGTGCTTACACCAGCGTTTAAATATTTTTCCTGATCTCCCATTACTGCCTGGAGGCATTTCTCTGAAGAGTTCTTTCCTCCTCATCTCCAGTAACACTCTATGTTAAAAATAGTGGGGTTTTAAATATAAAAATTGAATGTAAGATTTAGTTCATACATCCACAGTTGCAAAAAATTTCTTCCTTTTCTTAATGACAGTAACTTCATTATGATGTAGGTATGCACTTCCAGCAGTTTCCACAAAGATTTCTCCTTATTGGCACTGCTGTGTTGAAGCACGCCCTGAATGGTTACAAATATCTCATCAGGAGTTTATTCATTCTCAGGAGGGACAGTGATAGGAAGGGAAGTGGTTGCTCCCAGTTCAGGTTCTGGAAGAAGCATCAACAACTGGAAGCCATCTCAGAAGGAGTCCTTCTTGCCAACCCTGGTGGAAAGGTTCCTTAATAGACAACAGGGATGCAGCCACCATCTTCCCAGGTGGAGAGAGGAACAGCACAGCAAAGTGTGCATTTCTGCTGCTCATTCCAAATCTGTCTCTCAGGACTGCTAAAGAGGACCAGGTAGTGGTTTAACACTCCTGTATTACAATGCAACACCTTCATTTTTCCTACAGGGCTCACTCCTGCCAGCAACACAGGTTGCAACTTGCTTTTAATCAAAGGCAGAGGGAGGTCCAGTAGCAACCTGGAATCATCAACAGGTCAAAGCATATATTAAGTCTGGTCAAGGATGCCCAGTGGGAATGTTAATAATGCAGAAACATTTTATTAGTGGTCTGCCTGTGTTTCTTTGCAGACTGAGCTGCTGACAGTTGAGGCTGCAGCATTTAGGTCCAAGACTCCAGCAGATGTCTCTCCAGGAGCTCTGCACTCGTACGGGCTGCCACAAGGAGATTTTCCTACCATTGTAACCTTCATCTGAACATAGCTGTACAAATCCAACTGTGAAAAAATGCAAAGTATAGCAGCAAAACAACAAGTTTCATAGCTTAAAATACTGCTTTCACACTTTTTCTATGAATTCTTTTTTCTTTTTTTTTTTTTAAATGTAAATCCAGAGACAACAAAACCCACTGTGCTCTACAATTTCCTTCTTCCCATTTCCTTTTGACTTTTAGGTAAAGTTTTAATTAGATGGTAAACTCTCCTAGGCAAGGATTGATCCTTATGTAGAGTGCCTTGCACAACAGGAGAGGACCAATTCAGATCAAGGCTTCCAGATGTCACATAAACCAAACAAAACAGTATGTTCATAAATGTCAATGCTTGGAGTAACTCTTAAGGGGTAAAAGGTCAGTTTTTTCACATATTTAGTCAGGAAAACTGTACTTCCAGTTTTAAGCCCACGGAAGCAATGGTACTCCCTGACAATTGCTTGGTGGAGAGGTAAGACACACATTCGTAATTTTACAGCCATCAACTGACATTTTCTTAGCTAATTAGGATGCATACAACCAACATAACTGAAAGATACTAGAGCATTCATCAAGCTTTAACAAGCTTTTGGAATCAAACTGTTTGGATATGTAGCTTCCAAGTTAATATTTAATATGCTATAATGTTTCCAAGAGGGAACAATATTTTCTGCTCTAATTCTATTATGTAAAAATATGTTTTCTCTGCCAGTAAAGCATATGGGACAGTTCTTCTGTTGTTAATAACGAAGTCATGCAGTACAGATTTTCACATTTAGTACTCTGAAACTATGCCCTTTTTGGTAAAAAACCTTGGCCAAAAATAATCCTAAACAGAAGTGAAAACAATTGGTTTCCCATCATCTTCTCTAAGGGTGAACTTCTATATGGTATTTTTAAATAGTCATTGAAAGACAATGATCGTGGTCGACAAAGTTTCTTTGTGCAGATATTTCACTGAAGACAGTAGTAATAACTCTGTAAGAGGAGGGGTTACAGAAAGAGGCTCTCAGGAAGATGCATGGTTATGCTTCTACAGCTAAAAAGAACAAAGCAGTGCTCTCATCCAGTTGAACCTAAATGCTTCACCAGTCCATGAATGGGTCAGTCCTCCAAAATGGTATTCACATGCATGGTTTTTCAAGTTTGTATACATTCCACTCAAATTTCAGTGAGTCTTTTCCGAGTACGTAGGTTTAAGTATCAGCTTAAGCTTTTATGGAATTCAAACCTAAATCAGAAGCAAGTAAGTTTCCAAGACAAAGAGTAGTTCTCTGTCTAAGTTAACATCTGGGCAGGACTGGTAAGTCTACATGAACTGAAAAAAGAAATCGGACGTCTTATTTATTAGGAATAAAAGTGTCTCACTTTAGGATATAAAAAAAATCCCAACTCTTACTGTTTAATAAACCTTAAAAAGCAGTTTTGTCCTAAACAACATCTTTACAAATGTGAAAGCCAAATGCACCTTTCTAGCCTTATAATGTTTTTCATGTCACATTACTGCAAATGCCGTAAGAGTGAAGAAATTACAGGAAAAACTTGCTGCATAACTTGTTTGTTGTTGCCAAACTGCCTCTCACCACGCTAACTCTGAAGAGTTTATTTCAACAGCAGATAAGCTATGAAACAAACCAACTGCTACACCAGAAACAGAAAAGAGCTCAAAGCTACTGCCAAATATCCAAAGTATGGAAATGAGTTAACTAGCAAATGCCATCCCTGTTCTTGGCCCTCCCGACTCAGCAGGCAAAGTAATGGCATTTCATTTTGCATGACTCCATGCAATTCTGTTATGTTCAGCTTGAAACCACTTAATACAGCATGGGAGACGCAGATCACTGACAGTGACATCGAAAGGGGAGCCCTAACAGAAGTGATGCGCCCCCACTGCCAAGAAAAAGCGACTTTCATTTTTGAGAGCTAAGCGGAAAGATATTTCAAATGAGAAATCAACCACTTGCAGTGTAGCATCCTGCTCAGTAAGTGAAAGAGAGGGAAGGGTCCATCTCTGATCCGACTGTGTGAGGAAACTGGGCAGCAGGCACAGAGGAAAGCTGTGGATATGTCTCCATAATGACTACTTACACATCGTTCTCTTTCATGGGCACTCTGACCCCAGACCAGAGGGTGGGTGCCACCACATTCCTGCCTCGACCCTCCTATCAGGGATCCTTGCAATCCTCTGGCTCCCGCGCTGCACAACTACACACACACATTTGATGGCAACCCAACCCAACTCATCCCACTCCACTCATTTCTCCCCTGCCCCTGGACAGGCAGGACCCCAAGCACTGGTGCTGCCCTCTGGCCCTGCTGCTCCTCTGCCACAGGCAACCTCTGCCACACCCTCTGCTGAGGATCTCCAGAAATAAGCCAAAGCAGAAGACTACCCTTCAGGCTCCCCCTGTCACTTCTCTCCAGGACACAGAGCTCCCTGTGAGCTTGCATAAAATTCACCCTATTCAAATTTGATTTCTCAGTGTTTCTTCCTTCCATGCCAGAGTTGCCCCCACTCCACATGCTCAACAAGAAACCAGAGCATGGTGGCCATTTATTTTGCAAGACCACACAGTTAATTTAACTCAGGATTAGGAGCAACCAGTTGAGCCCTTTTACAAAAGAACCGCACAAAATGCAAAATCATTTTATCACTTGTCTCTTTATCCAACAAACCCTTTGGTTTGGCATCCAAGCTTCCAGCTGCTGCTCTGAGAGTCTGCACTGAAAAAAATTACCCTTATTTCTCAGGGCTGTAAAGTTGTCACAAGCAATTATCTACCCAGCCCAGACTTGACAAAACGACGATGAAAGAGCTGACAGGCCCCCCAAGTTAACAAAGCTGGGCCTGACCCTCAACCAACCAACTCCCCGAGCATTCCCCTGTCCAGGAGCCATCTGAAACCTGCTGTTATAAAACTTGAAACAGCATTTGGAAAACAGGCAGCCCTGCATTTATTGGCCTCACACAACTGAAGCAAACAGGGCTGTAACAACCCTGGAGCCCCCTGGCAGCATTCGCTTGCCCTGCACTCCTACAAAGAAAGAAACTGCCATAAAGAAAAATTAAAAGACAAAGCAGCAGATGGAACATATTCATGGTTTGTGAACAAGTTAAGAAACAAACAACTTTGTTAGAGAGCAAGTGGAGAAAGGATTCATCTTTGGACTTTCCCCCCTTCAAACAATCCACAGAAATCTGTCTGCTGAAAGGGAATATGAATGGGAAAAAGTCCGGCTTCTGAGCCAAGGATTGGTTGCAAACGCCTGGGGATTTTTGTCAGCTGGCCAAATAGGCTGCTCTGGCTTGTTTTCATTCTTCCTTCTTCCCACTACCTGCGATCAAAAGGTTTTATTTCAGTAGAAGACAAATCTCGGCACACCAGGGAACACCAGGGGTGGATGGCAGCAGCAAGTGTGCGCTCCTCTCCAGGACGGCAGACAGGGAACGTGCCTCAATGTTTTAATGCGGGGAGCTCACTTAAGGACCTCCAGCTGGACAAAAGCTATTCAGATGGCAGGCACTCAAGGCAGAGCACTGCTCCAGCCACCACAGAGGGACCCTGGCATGACTGACCCTTGTCTCAAGTGCTTTTCCATCTTATTCCCAGATCATTTTAGGAGAAGTTGCAGGTACACTGGCTTGTCCACTCGTAGCCGAGCCTCCAGGGCCCCATGCCCTGTGCCCAGGCTCGCTGCAAACCTGTTGAAGTGAGCCCCCCTCTGCAGTAGCAGGTGCCGCCCCAGGGGTCTGCCCAGGGCTCCGTGCAATGGCTGTTACCGAGGGAGCCCCTGCCAGGGGTGTGAGCCGGCGGCCTTCCTCAGGGACTTGATAAATAAAGGAAAAACAGACGAAAGAAGGGAAAAGCAGCTGTTTGGAAACGAACTGTAAAAACATCTGTAGTGCACCACCGACCGCTTCTGGCTGTAGCCACAGAGGGTTTTAAAGGGCCATGAAGTTGCACTGGTAGGATGAGGCAGACCAAGTAGATGCACACCCGAACCAAACAGCACCCCCAAACAAACAAAAACAGAGGAAAATGGAGCTGTGCCACCACAGTGAGCCCTCTGCAATTCAGGGCCAGGCAAAAGAAGGAAAAAGAAGTTCAAATATAAACAAGAAAAAATCCTTAATAACACTGCACTACACCTCCAACAGTCCTTCGCAGGTGATGATCTGCTTATTGAGTGGCATCAAGGGGCGATTTAAAGAGGGCTTTGCAATGTTTTAATCTGCTGCTGGAAGGCTGGCAGCTGCACTACTGGAAGTGGTTAGTTCACACACAGATGAACTCCTTCGCTGCCTGCACTTGACTAGCTGACAACATACCAAAGAAACATTAAAATCAATCTATTTGGCTTCAGAGCATATCATTCCAATACAATTTTATGCATTTGCTTCAGACTTAGCAGGAGGGGGAGAAAAAAAAGTAAAAAGGTTCAAGGGTCTAAGTAGCTCAATTTATTTTTCAGTAACTAAGTTACCAGAGACTTGTAGGGAGATTGTATTTATTTTCTGAAGGAGGCTCCAAGTTGGCAGAGAGGTCTGTGGAAGTACATATTTCTTCACGTTCTCTTGATCTCAGTGTGTGGAGATTCACTTAACAGCTGTTTTATGTGCAAATATTTTTTCAGGCATGTCCTCCCCAACCATAAACAGATTTTTAAAGGAAACCCTCTTAAAAGAAGTTAAGAGACAACAAATCTCTGAGCCAGTTCTCACTCAGACCTGAAGGTGAGAATTGAGGAAAACCCAGAGGGTCTTCACAGCATAGAAGGTTGAGGGGATTTTGTTGTTGTTGTGGGATTTTTTCTTTTTTTCCCTCTTTTTTTTTTCTTAATGTATCAATGCTGTAGTGATCCTTTCAACAGAAAAAAAGCCCAATGCTCTGCCTTCTGCATAGTTGTACTTCATTCCTTTTTCTACGTATACATGCATTCATATGCATTCTCATGTGCAATATCTATATTAGGTCTACCTACATTTAATCTTAAAATACAAAAACAAGGTTTTCTGGCAATGCAGAAAGCAAGGGAGGCAGTCATCTTACACAAGCTGGAATGAAATCACATAACCACTTGTCTGCCACACAAACTAGGTGCATCAGTAGATCTGTATACCTGTGTACATACAGGCAGGGATGGAGAGTTCGGGAAAGGGCAAGGCAAACCCCTCCTGCCATTTTCTTGGGCACAGATTTAACAGAGAACATTTTGGGCTACTGTTTATGAACACATTTTAGCATTTGCGAAAACCACTTAAAAGTTCTACATCACACGACTAAATTGCTTCTGTTTACTTTAAGTTCACTAGAACAAGAAAGGATCCATAGGCTGGGCTTCAAACCAAATACGTAATTTGTGACTAATGATAAACTGTCAAGAATTCCACCAAGAAATACAACATACAAAACTGTTTTTAAGCACCTAAAGGAAATAAAAAAATGATTAAAAACAAAAACAAAAACCAAAAACAAACAAACAAAACAAACAAACAAACAAACCAACACCAGAAGAACAGGAAGGAAAGACAAGCCATACTTTGAAGGGAATAACAGGCGGCACCAGAAGAAGAACCTCTGAAGCCACCCTAGCTCTGACAGGGGAGTCTCACAACCTATATCCTTTGGTGGAATAGAATTTAGAGGTTGCTGTCTGCCTTTCAGCTTCCAGCATGTCATTCTAGACATCACATCCTCAATGGCTGTTGTTGGCCCCTCATTGTGCAGAGCGAAGTGTCTGTGAAGCCAAGATCCAGGTCAGATCTCCTAAATGATCTAGCTAATAAAACAGAAGGAAAAAGGTTGAAAATCAGTATTAATGCTGATGCTGTGGTTTTCCAGTACAGTGAATCCAGCTTTAAAACTCCTACTATCATATAAAAAAAAAAAAAATGTGATAAAGAACCAAGATACAGAAAAAATTTTCTCTGGTGGTTTAAGCTTGCTCCACTCCTTGCTACCTATTCAACTCTGTATTGGCAGGCAACTAGCCAAAGCATCTGTCAGTCTGTGCCTCCCACAGGCAACATAAGGCCAACATAAAAGCACCGAGGTAGAATTAAGTCCCATGTCATCTGTTCACAGCTGATCCAGATCATATCCATACTGCAGAGTGATCTGGTCTGAGACAGGGACCTGCAGCCAGACCACGGATCCATAGCTGAGTCATTGCCTCACATGAATGAGGAGGCAGGACAGTTCACAAAGCCTCGATGAAAAGCTCCTTCCTGCCTTTAACAGTGCCATTACCTCTTCTGTCCCAAGCTGTCAACCAGTAATTAGGATCTTGCAGGTTGTTTCCATTAGGAGGTGAAACTGGAGCCAGATACAGAACTGACAGAAAAATAGATTTTCCAGTTGTCAGAAAATTTTCATTTCTTTCAAGTATGGTTTTGGGCTAAGCTGGATGAACTTCTTCTGTAGCTGGTGTTCATGGTTAAGATCCTCCAGCAATACCTGCGCTGGAATTGGAAACCCCAACAATCCCAGCACATCCTGCCACAGGGGAGGGCTGCCCCATGCAACACATTTCACCTGGACTCTAGATTCAGCAGCAGCTCAGCAGCCCAAGATATTTCAAGTAAAACAATCCAGTGTCAGATAACTGGCAAGTCCTCCTTGCTCCTGACAAGTATTTCCTTGAGCTAATACACCTGATTGACAGAGAATTTATCCATATGCAAAGTCCTGCTGTCCTGAATAGAGCAGAGGGCTCTGCTGAGCTCTCTCCGAAGTGCCTTTCACATCCCATAAACTGCAAACCAAACTTCTATCATCTGTGTTTTGAACACACAGAAGTAATAAACAGTCAAAACAAAACTCAAAGTCCAAGATAAACTGTCAAAAGTATCTAAAGAGAAGTGTGCATGAAAGAAGTAAATCCTCCACCTTGGAATCTCATCCGCCCAGTGAGTAAAGAGGAATGATATGTTGCAGACAGCTCCAAGGTGAACCAGAGAGAGCGAGGGCAATTCTATCACACTCTCTTTTCCTGACAGTTATTATGAAAGGTGTCTTTCCAATTTTCAACTTACGAAAGGAAGAAAAACAACAGAAACCTCATGAACTAATGCTCTTTATTTAGTTTGAAGTACTCCCCCACCCAAGAAGCACTTGGTGGTTCTCAGGGTTAGTAATCCTTCAAGGATTCAAACAGTCAAAAGATGTTATTCCATTTTTCAATTGTCAGTAAGTAGCTTGTGAATGCCCCAGATGTGCTAGTTGGAATAATTGACTCCACTCTTTTCTGCAATTAACTTCCAAGGCCTATCAGCTGCAAACAGGCAGTTCACAGCAGCACACAGTTCACTCCTGTCCCTCTGATTTGTTTAACGGACACTAAATGTGCAGCTCAATTTCATTCACATATACAACTCTACTAAAATCTTATGCCTCTTAGGCAAGTTTTAACCCTTTTACCAGTATCCTACCAATGTACTCACTTGTTTGCAGACAACACTTTAGAAGGAGGCAGAAATACAGTCAAACAAATTTATTTTGTAAGAACAAGTATCTGTGAAACTTTTTTTCCTTTTACCCAGCTCCACATCCTTCTATTTAATTGTTGTCAACATAATTAAAAAGCACTTCTATTAGTAATAGCATGCATCAACATGACTCACATTTTCACAATATTTAGAATCCAGGTCCCAGCAATGCCAGTTTCAGAATCTGTCTCTCATCTAAGTAGATTCCCAATTTGTCTACTCACTTGACTGCAAAAAACCCCAAACAAACAAAAAAACAAAACAACACAACAAAACAAAAAACAAAACAAACAAACAAACAAAACACAGACAAAAAAATCCCCACAATTCTTGCAGGATCTCAAAAGCACACAGAAACACAGCATTGCCCCCCCCAAAATACAAGGCACGGTGCATGGACCCGTGTCAGTCAAAGCAACTCCATTGCAGGACCACTGCTTTGCAAAGGCGTCAGGACTGTGTGGTGCAGCTGGGTGCTCAGCTCTTCTGGCTGCCCTGTGTCTATGGGTCACTGATGTCCATGGGTATTATTACAGTTTGTGCTGGCAGTCACTTTCTGAGTCATTTCAGGATTTTCTAAGTCAGTTGTAAGATCTCCCTGCGGCCTTGAACCAGAACTTGGCATAAAAAAACCCCTGAACTAGGGCTGGATACTTTTATTCAAAACAAAACAAAATCTTGAAACAGATGTTTGCACTCCCTCCCCCCCCGCCCCCCAACTGTAGGTATGTCCAAACCAAACAACCTCGCCTCAAAAGGCTACCCCTTGTTTGTGCTCTCATAACTCCCATATTGATAAGAGGTATACTTTTTTTATAGGTCTCCAGTTTACCACTTGGGTATCTGCTCAACTGAAGTAGCGGTTAATGGTACCTACTGTTTTTCATCAAAGTAACTCAACTTCTCTGTTGCACAATATGTCCAACAGGAAGGGGTTTCCTGCAGCCACAGTGCAGCTGATGACCTTGAACTACCAATATTGCACTTTGCCTTATTCCCAAATTGAGGAGTTTTATGAGTCTTATAATACACTTTTATTTGCTCTCACGTATGCCAAATCCTTGAGTCAGCCACTAAACTAAACACAATTCCTCTTGGTATTAAATTATACATATGAAGGTATCTTTCAAGGCTTCTACAGGAAAATTCAGAAGAAAAAACAAGACCAAAAAGCAAAGAACAAAAATATTAACCAACTTATTCTTTTCAGTCAAGACAACAACCTGAGGAGTTTGATCTTTGTTGCTCATTTCTGCTCTAGAAATACACACACACACAAAAAAGGTTGGCAATCCATTCCCCATGGTTTTCATGTGGGAAAAGGCTGATGGGGGCAAAAAAAAAAAATCACAAAAACCAGTTGTGGGTCCCTGACAGTCTGATCACAATTCCTGTCCTGGAAGCAGGTTGCTTTTTAGGCAATACTTGAGCAAAGCTTCTCAGAAAAGAAAACCAGCAACACGGAAACAAAGGGACAATTTCCAGTAAAATCTCCCAATATTGCTACATGACAAGTTCAGAACTGAAGGATCTACCTCCTTTTCATTTGTTTAATCAAAATACAGTCAAGAAAGGCTGATGGAGAGCTGAGGCTGATCCTTCAGCCTGTGTTGTGGCACTTAGCAACTCATGCTTATTTACTCACATGCATCAGCTTAACCCCATGCCAAATGAACAGCCACCTCTTGGGCCTTCTGGGTCTCCAGAGAACTGTAAAGTGCTCTGGAGAGAAGGTATAGCCACAAGCAATCACTTCTGTTAATCACTGACATGGTTCATCATAAGAAGAGACAGGACACGAGAGCTAAATCCTTTGCTCATCTGCATAATGAATTCACTCGGGAGCTCATGCTGGACACAAGTAGATGTCCTTGTAGGTGTAATCTCAGAGCCTACTCTAGGTTGAAAACCATCATTCCTTTCACCTGTGGTTACCTCTGTTCCTCAGCTTTTAAACATATGAACCCTGCTGTCAAGAAGCCAAGGGATGGGCAGCATTTCTCCATGGTTTTCCACCATCGTATGGTTGATCAGCTACATGCTGCTTGCACCACAAACTGGAGAGAGCCCTAACCAGACAGAGTCAGATTCATGAGACCACAGAAACAGCTTTTTAATAGACCAGACCAAAGACTCAGGCAACCCAGCATCTTGTCTCCAAGGGTGGCCAGTAGGAATTGTTTAGGGACAAACGTAAGAGGAGAGACAATACAGAAGGATCTGCCCTGTCACACAGTCTTCCAGCGATCAAAACCACAGCAGCTCCCTGGCCAAAGAACATCACATTTATCAGTTACCAACAGATGTATTACCTCCATCCACTTTTAAACCATTCACTCCTCTGGCCTCCACAACATCCTTTCGCAATGGCCGATGTATTACAGAGGGAGTCTTGGTGGGGGAAAAGAGGGAGGAAGGGAGGGGGAAAAAAAATCACACTTACAGGACAAACAGAACAGGGACTGATAATAAGACACACACAGCCTGTAAGCCAACAAAAAGTTGGTAAAACAATGAATGCATAAGAATGAAATTATGACAAAAACATATGTTCTGAGATAAAATCTGAGAGAGACAGTGAAGGAATTTTTTGAAGAACTGTGCAAGAAAATGTTATGAAAAGGCAAGGTCAGCAACATAAAATACTTACACAGGACTGTACGAAAAGAACTGATTTTTCAATTATTTTTAAAGAGAAGCAAAAAATTTGCTCTGAAGTATTGCGATCTGGTTATTTCCTTTGCACTCTACAAGCTAACCTTCAAAAGATGATATTTTTTACCCCTGATATTACTCAAAGTGCATGAGACGCATGTTTTCTGCATAATTTGTCTGGACTAAACAGTTTAATCTATGCCCGCTCTGTATCTTTCAGCTGGTTCTTTCATTATAATCCTATTCTCCCAAAAAAAGAAGAGGGCAACTGTTATGCAGAAATCCACTGACAAAAAATGGATTCAAGAGACCAACTAGGTAGCTCCAATTTGTAAGCTGATCTCACTGCAAGAAAAACCCTCCAAAATGAAGTTAACAAAAAAGGAGATTTTTCATATTTAAAACATTTTCTTCAATCAAAAATGGCTGGGGGTTCTTAAAAAATGAAAGAAACTTTTACAAATATCCACCACATATGCCAGTAAAAGGATGGAAAAAAGAATCTTTCTTAATCGAAAAGACACTTTATTTTTTAATTTTCTTCCTCTTCCCTCTTTGATTTCTCTTTCAATAGAAAGAAGAATAATGTCCTTTAAAAGTCCATAGCACTTTAGCTCTTTTGTTAAGAAAACTAAAATGTTAATTTTTTAAAAAGACTGACCAACAATAATGCTGAAACTCAGCAATGCAACTCACGACAAGTCATACTTACACAATACCAAAATCATTATTTTACCAGAACTAATCAAAAAGACACCTCTAAAAGTGAGAAAGAGAAGGGATTTTGGCAATCTGAAGCCAAATTGCATCTGTTTACTGCTGGTAGGTCCTGCAAACTCAGACTACAAAAATCATTGCAAGCTGATGGCTTCCAGCACTTCCAGGAGAAGAGGAGGCAAGGAAAGGTCAAGCCCAGCCCTTACCCTCCCTCCACCTGCTACAGCAGGGGTTGAAATAATTCTAAATCCACGGCAGGGATGCTCAGACTGGTGCTGGGAAGGGGAGGGGACCACGCTGGCACCCAATTCATCCCATCCACCCAGGAATCTGTGCAGAAGTGTTCCCACCTACCGTTACCTGACTCACCTGTTTTACCAGCCCCACATTTCTCTTCCCTCCACCACTGACAGGTGCAGGGTCCTGGCCCCAGACTTTGGCCACCTTTTCCACTCCAGCCTGGCTTACAACTGGTCTATTCTCACCACCATCAAACATAAATGGGATTTACCATCTGAGTTCTCACTGCCACATATTTCAGAGGAGTCTACAAGCATCCACACTTGCCCTGGCACCTGCCATCTCTCACCCACGAAGGCTAGCAGTTCATCAGTGCAAACCACACTGTGTACAAAGCCAACCTTGAAGGCATATTGGGAACACTGGCTGGACTGTGGTAGAGGTGACTGCTTCTGTTTCTGGAGGGATCCAGAAAAAAAGTCTAAGAATGAAACCTCAGCATTTATGTAATCAGCAAACAGGAGGCTTAAATGGTAAAACCCGAGACAGCACGGGTGCGACGTGGCACACAACCTCCCACGCTCGTCCACAAAAATGCAACCATCGCAGAATTACTTGATCAAATTACAAGCCCTTGCAGTGCTGAACAGACAGTGTTCCTCCACCAAGGCATGGACTGTCTTCAATTGCTGCAGAAAGCCCTCAGCAAAGAAACCCAGAGCTGAGACAAACATCAGCTTTACTCCAAGAAATGAGAATGCATTTTCATTTCCAGTCTTCTCAGGCAACTTTTGTCCATCATTCAGCCCACCTGGTCTCA
>NW_020955730.1:904596-914539 GCF_003031625.1 Empidonax traillii | reverse complement strand
GCTGAACAGACAGTGTTCCTCCACCAAGGCATGGACTGTCTTCAATTGCTGCAGAAAGCCCTCAGCAAAGAAACCCAGAGCTGAGACAAACATCAGCTTTACTCCAAGAAATGAGAATGCATTTTCATTTCCAGTCTTCTCAGGCAACTTTTGTCCATCATTCAGCCCACCTGGTCTCAGTGACTTCACGGTATGGACATCAAAATGACTATTCATAGGAGGAAGGACAGAAAGCCCATCCAGCAGATGAGGGAAGAATGTGCTCCTTTCACCTGCAGGAAGTCCATAAGCTCCCCTGCAGAATATACCACCAAATGCAAAGCCATCCCTACAGCCTCTGAAGATGGCCACTGTAAACACTGTGGGCAGGAAATGACAGGTTACCTTCACCCCAGTGACTCCATATCACAAACCCCACATGAACTCTTGTCATCCTCCCAGAAAAATAAATTTAAAGGGAAAGGCTCCTTTCTGTCCATGTTTGAGCTTCGCACTGAAATAAGATTTGCTTACTCTTCTCCGCTTTAGCTGACCAACTTGATCCCCCAGCCCCATGTGCTCCAAAATGTGAAGTCATGCTGTATTCTGCTGAGATCAACTATCTATACCAGTCCATCAACTGACAATGGAAATGATCCCTCTGTTCTCCACTGAGAGTTCAAAACATCCATTCATGAGCAGATATACAAGTTCTAAACCCAGACATCAACAATGTTTATTTTTCAGTTTCACCAACCTAGAAAAGATTTCCAAGTACACATGCCTTCCAGGGACATGGATGCAAGATTAGGTATAGAAGACTATTCTATGTATACAGAAATAAAATTCATCCAATCTTCACTTTTCCTAAAAAAACATATAGATCTCTAAATGCTACATGAAATACTGTAAAAATGCATATTCCTGCATAACTGAAGCACAACACGCTGTATTCTAAATTACTTATTTAATGTGGGTAGCCACATATTTTTCTGGTAATCTCTGTGCATTTTGTTACTCTGTCCTCCACCCCTTTTGTTATTCCTGTCATCCCATCATATCCTCTTATTAGTCAAGGGCAGAGCTGCCTTCTCTGTTATGTATTGGTACAACGCCCAACACAGACTTCTCATTACGAACTCCAAGCCCTGCTGTAAAAGAAATAGCAATTAAACCCATGAATAAATAGATAAATTTCTGAAGAGAATATACAACTTACATAATGACACAAATTCACAAAAATGCTGGTTTCGTGTCAGTCAGCACTACAGACACCAACTCCCTCGAGAACCTCCATATTTTATAGGGCTTTTTATGGTGTGCTGGGACAGAAGTGAGAAGATGACAGCCTAAAGCCAGCTCTTAACCAAATGCAGATTTACCTATGGAGCTCAGACCAATAATTAGCAAGTTACATTAGAAAACAGCTGGGGAAACAAAATGAGTCTTGGTGCTAACGGAACCTCAGCTCACCTGAACTTAAAATAAAATCCTTCAAGAAAAGGCTCTTCAGCTAGCCATCTTTTTTTTTTATTACCGGTATGTAGGACACTCCCTGCTACAAATTCCTGCTTCTCTGGGTGGAGACTGATCACTTCTGAGCCATTTCTTCACTGAGTCTGAACCACCCACATCTACCAGGAACATTTATTGTGATGAATAGACCTATTAATACCAGCTTTACCCCACCCTATACTGCTTCATAATATGGAAACTCGATGGATGTATCTGGTTTTGGTTAATATGCCATGACTCTCAAGTTTTACAATGGGAAGGCAAAAGAAACACATTATGTATTTTATTGTAGTATTTTGGCATGTTCTCCGTAAAATGGAAAATTCAACTTATCAGGGATGTAATTTACAGTCGTTGCTTACCAAACCTTACATCCTTCTTCACCTTTTTCCACAAAAAAAAAAAAAAAAAAAAAAAAAAAAAAAAAAAAAAAAAAAAAAAAAAAATCTTAATTCCTTGCTTCCTTTAGGGCAACTTTAGGTCCTCCCAAGCTCAAGTAGAAACCACATCCAAAATGACAAGGAGTGGACAACCGTGTGCGAGGTTCTGTATGGTAAAATCTTTTAGGAGCAGTATTGAATATGGCACGGACTTGCTCTCGCCTCACCTTTAAAATCCTGGCCACAGCTAACACCCGTGGACTCCAGAAATTAAACGCTAATTTAAAAATCAAGGTTACTGAAACCTGAGGAATATCCTATGCAGGGGTCCCTCAGAGGAACCCCACACAAAAAGACCATGGCTTAGATTGCTGTGAGCTATCTTACAGTTACAGATCATAATTTATGGAGCAAAGAATATAAAAGTAAGTGAGACAGGACAACCAGGGTAACAACAGAGCCAAGTCCAGGCAACAGAAGCGGGGAATACACTGAACTGTTTTAGTTATAAGACAAAGGTCAGGCACATTAAACCTAAGAGGAGAGAAAGAAAATGCAACAGCCTTTCAAACCACATACACCTCGTTTAAAGTCCAATTCCTCAGGAAAATCAAAGAGTGAATTTCTTCCTCTATATAGGACTGCTGAGGCTGCTACAAGGTAGGAGTCAAACACCACTTCCAGCACTTCACTAACATGGCTTCTGGACAGGGATCCCCAAAGCATAGGACCTCAGGTGGGCTCTGTGTAGAAGCCTTCTCATCAAAGTTCCTTGTCTGCCTCCATGGTGCTAGAATAAGCCCCTCACTTTTCTGTGTTTCCCGGCATGGCAGGAGATGTTTGAAGCCCACCTCCCCAAGGAACAAGGACTTTTTGGTGACACGTTCCAGAACAACTTCATTTTCACCATTATTAGTGTGATCAGGTCCTACCTCTCTCTCCCAGCAAAGCAACTTCCTAACTGCTTTGGCAACTCTTGCTCTTCCAGGTAGGAAGCAGAAAACACTAAATGCAGAGAAGGGCAGGAGGAGCCAGCACTGTTCCACATTTCGGAGCCACAGACACCAGCCACGACCCTGGATCAGGGGAGAAGGAGCATTGCAATGACTCGACTTCTCCATTGCAATGACTCCACATCTGATAGTGCCATTAGCACAACTGGCTCCCAGCCAACAAAGCGAAAAAAAGAGCAACTGGATGCTCATGAGGAATGATTGAATAAAAACCTAATGTCCGAATAAACAGAACAGAACATCTGGCAGAACGATGTCTGCCATCATCCAGCCACACGTACCAATGGGCACCAGCAAGAGCTCCTGTGCTGCTCAGGACTGCTGCAGTGGGGAGAAGCCTCAGGCTGGTTCTAATATAAACCCTGTAAACAGTTTTGGGCCACTTCTTGGCAGAGGTCTTCAATTTATTGTAAACCACCGGCACTCACCAGAGGGAACTATTGGGAGGCCCATAAAAATTGAGTTTCCTCTCAATAGTGTCAACTGACGACGCAGTCTTCGCTTCCTGACCTCAGTCACTGTATAGTGCTACCGCCTGCTGTCACAGAAAGTTGCTGTGTGACAGTAAGCAAGCTGACACCTAATTGTTAAATTCGACCAAGTGTTTTAATTAAGGGAAGAGTGTCTTTAAAATAAACTCTTAGGAGGCTTTGGCCCACAGTCAGGAAAGCACTTAAGTATAAGCCTTAGACTGCCCCTATTCAGGAAAGCACGTGCTTAAGTGCTTTCCTGAATGCAAATATATTCCTGTCCTGGGGCCTTAAAAGTGCACTAAATAATAAAATTTATTGCAATTTGACTTCACTGTTTTCTTGAAATATTTATTTAGCTGTTTCTTTATTAAGAGTAGAGTCACTTAAATTTTGTATCTATTTAACAATCCTCACTGCTTGCTGACTGCATTCCAACAGACAATCTGTTAATGCTGTTTCAGTTAAACTCTACGGGTTTTTTTCCCTGTTATCATGAAACTGTCTCATTTTCTTGAAAAATATCCCAGTTCACCACTTACACTTACTCAGGGCCACATACCACTTGAAATAATTTGCATGGATTCAGAGATCTTTGAGTCCATTCTCCATCATATACATAATAAGGATATAAAGTCAAACTTTCTCTAAACCAATAGTTGTGTCTGGAACGTTCACTGAACAATGACGTTGAGTCATTGCTTCAACAAATATTAATGCACATATTTTATACCAATATAAAGGTCACAAGTCAGACCAGAAAGACAAATTTCAACACAAGCAGATCCTTCCTTTCCAGCCAATACACAGTACCTGTGTTCTGCATCTCCCACAACCTATCTCCAACACTGCAAACTTTGGATTTTCCTAATAGAAAGCTGATGGTGTTGAGCAGGAGGGGAAGAGAATGTGAGCAGAGCATACGGACATCCACACAGCTCCACTCTCACAGCAATGAGGCACCATTACTAGCATTTATGTAAGTCTGAATCGTGCAGAATAGGAAAGGTAGAATAAGAGGTAAAATAATCAAGAGCTGCATCAGCAAGAGCTGTGGTTTCAGTCAGATGTTAGCATTATTTTTACAAAACTAGAATCTCTTAGTCATCACCCTTCAAATTCATTTGCCTGCACAGGCGAGAGCCAGGACCCTCTTCCTAGTGCAGTTCATTCCTCCTTTCCCAGTGTTTTTCCTCTCCCCAGTGTTTTTCCTCTCCTTCATGCCCGCGATGTCAGGTGTGTGCAGTGATTGGCTGGATGTGACCCACCCGTGACCAACTGATGCATTTGCTACAGCACTGGTGGGGTCTTCCTAACTTTGCTTGTGATTGTATCCAACATTTTAAGCGTTGGCTTTTTTCAGGGGTCTTCCCCAGCTGTGCTTCACATTAACTTCAGCCTCAGATAACCCAAGGCAGCTTCCACAGCCCAGATGCCTCAGAAAGCACTCCCACATTTTTTTCCTCCTCAAGCAGAAAGGGCAGAAGTAGCAATGTGTGCCCTTAATGCTACATATAGTGGCAGGCAAATACCCTGCAATTCAGCCAAAGATGGTCTGAGCTGCTGGCTAATTGACTTAAAATCTCGAATCGAAATCTGGGATGGCAGATTGCATGGAATTCTGCTGAGGATTCCCCTCTTTATCTTGCTGCTTTGCAACCCAGTTAGCCTGAACACACCCACACGTTCAGAGGAGCCCTGCCTGCAGCAGAGGGCAAGGCAAAACCAATGGACACCTCTGCTGTGACAGCTCTGACACTGAGCACACAGCAGATAATGGTAAGACAACAATAAGGAAAACCCCATCAGAAGATTGTGGCAGAGCACTGGCAAAGCATACTTCAGCAACTAGCTCTTGTTTCCATGACTTTCTGAAATTACTTTTCCCACCTTATCTTTGGGAATTGATACCAACCTCAGGTAACTTCCCACAAGCAGGAGGGCAGCAGGGAAAGAAAATGACATGGAGACAAACCATGAATCCCAGGCAGGAGACTGAGCATCTCCTTCCAGGCCACTGTGACCTGGCTCAATTCACAGTCCCTAACCTCAGCTGTGGTTTTGTTTATACGTGCTAAGGGCAGGTTTTGCTGTCCTTACTCCACAAATAGCATCAGTGAAATCTATGGGACTCTGCAGACTACAGCCTTTTCTCTAGATAATTGTTGCCTCTGAATCTGGCACAAGGCTGCACTTCCAGCAGGAGAAACACATTAGAAAGCCACTGTTTGATATCAAAGCCTCCCCAACAGTTTCTTAACAGTCCTTTTTTTCTTTTTTTTTTTTTTTTGGTAGCTTTGTAGAGTTTTAGAAAAGTTTCTTAATTTTAAAATAATATATTTATTTTACTATGATATTTCTCTCTCTTCTTAACTGCTGGGAGGATCTGTAGTACAAATCCAGGTTTTCTTCCATCTCAAATTGGTACAGTCCAAAGCCAAGAATACATATGTTGCTAGCTGGAAAATAAAGTGCCCTTGATTCCTAACTTTATTTTGGACAGTTCACTCCAAGTTATTAAAAGCCAAATTCAGTAGTGAGAAAATATATATAGCTTCAACTGTTTTGTGTGGGTTTAAAGTACTATTTGCATTATGAGTAAGAGATTCAATAATGCATATATTTACATAAAAATAGTTTTGACATTTACTTTAACTTTTTGCCAAGCTGGTGCAAAAATGGAAATGTAAAAAGCATAAGCACAGAAATAAGCCCCTATGCTGTAAGTCTGCTATTTACAGGTAACTTTTTTTCTTGGCAATAATACCTGAACGGTATGTTTTATAGCACTAGACCTAGCCACTCTGAGTCAATTTAGTGTTTATGGAACATGCCAGACTGACAGTTGAGATTTAAACTCTCCATGCCAGCGAGAGTTGAGCTGGAGTAGGGACTAGGAGAGTTTCCAGAATCTGGGCCACTGATGGACCCTGGTTGTGCTCTGCAGACACGGCAAAATCCACGATGGCACTAGTCCAGTATGCAGTAATGTGAACATCCAACCATTTCTCAAGCCTCAAGAGGCTTCTGAAGAGGGCAGCACCAACCTGTGCTGCACAAGAGCACAGAGTGAAGCACCTACCACAATTCAAAGTCCCAGATAGCTACAAAACATCCAAAACTTTCAAGCTGAAGCTGTTCAAAAGACCAAGTCTATCTGATAGAAAAAATTTATATTACACAGCAGACATAGATTACCTCTCAGAGCTTCTAGGCAGCTTGTCAAGGCCCCTGGGACAGGACAAGTGGCAGAGAGCCAGGGGCTCATGGAAACGTGCCTTGCAACTGCAGAGAAGCCAGGTTGTCTGTGTTGGTGTCACAACCTCCCAGCAACACATGTGCAACCAAGCTGGCCAAGGACCAAGCAAATCGCTTGGCAAAAAGCCTCCACAGCGTTGTCAGAAGTGAACCCTCACACAGAGCGCGGAGACCCCACTGTCTCAGCTCTCCTCAGTGCACTGCGTACATACAAGCATATCACACCAGAAGGTTCCCTAACAACAGCTCCTCTGATCAGTCATACATGGTGATTAATATTCTGTCTCATCTATTCTCCCCTACTTTCCACCTGAGCCATCTAACTCCTTTAGCCTTCTCTTTTGTCAGAGCCAAGGAGGAAACAGAAATCTCTTTAACTCTTGGACAGGTGATGCGCAGTACGATGTCAAGCGCATTACTCAGCTGCATTGTGGCAAGCCACAGGAGCCCTACTCTGCTAGCTCTGGGGATGACCACCCAGCAGTAACTAAATAATGGATGTGATGGACAGAAGAGATTGGAAACCATCTTTTCTACTACAGTAACCAAGATCATTCTTTACTTCTTTTTTTTCCCTAGGGCAATTAGTCAGCTCAGGGATGTCAAAACATATAACCGGGCCACAAGACAAATTACAGCGTAAGTGCTGCTACTTTGCCAATGACCTAACAGGCTTGGCCCCAAGATTTCTAATGTTTGCAGTTTCACGTTCCTTGTTCAGTATTGCAGTACTTCTAAAGACATTTTAATTAAGATGAAGTGACAGGCAAACCTACCTGCATGGATCCTACATATATATAAAGGCACAACAACAAAGCCCAGATGAACAAATCAATGGCACATTGTTAGGAGAAAGAGAAATATAAAATATATGTAATAGATATATATTCATCAAGCCTTTGGTCACTGATTCAGAGCAAAAGCTCATGACAATTGGCTCATTAATACTCTGTCTCAGCTGAATTGTCTGGCAATCAAAAAGCAATCTTTACATTCTAGTTATACTGCGACATCATAAATGGATGAAAATATATAAACAGAAACAATTAATCAGAGCTGAGGATAGACTTGATCCTTATTGCAGCCTCATATGTTACATATTTTTTTCTGCCGTGATCTCACTAGCAATGCATCACTGTTTTTAACCACTCTGAGCACTGATTCTATGTTCAGCAGCTGTGTTTGTTTACAGGGCTAGAAATTAGCACAGGACAAATGGACTTCATCCAACTGAAATTTTATCTTGGCATTTTCCACTACACTTCACAATATATTGGTCCTCATAGACCAATTATGTATTCGCCACTGACGCTGACCAAGGAGAGTGCATAAGCAAAGATGGCACTCACTAATACTGCACAGGGATACTTTTTATTGCTCCAAATGCAGGCTCCCCAATTACTAAGCACAGTTCACATGCTTGTAGCCAGGAAAGTCCACTACTGGATTGTCCATACTTTTTTTTCACTAGGAACATAAGGAATGTCATCATAATCCATCCTGCACTTTGCACCCTGCCAGTTCAGTAAGAGTGATGAAATGCAATGATATTTTATATTTAAGGGACCTGCCAGTGCCCTTCACACTTGTAATCGAGCTCCCAAAGCCAATTCCAAAAGACTGTAAACCAAATTCAGGCAAGTCAGCCCTAACATCATTTTCCATTTCAACATCCATATGCTTTTTCATAGGCAGGTATCTAAGACCAACAAAAGAGCAGCCCTATGCCCCCATGTACTTTTCGTCTCTTAGACCGTTTCCTTGGCACAGCACTGGGGCGTTCTTTGGTTTCCCCCATCCTGCTCTGGAATAAACAATTAAAGAGAAGTTACTGAATTCACTGGGGCATGGCAGAAAACACTCCTGCCTGAGTTCTCACACACCTGAAGGTAAGTATAATTTTAAATTTTGCCCGAGTTATTCAGAATACTTTTGTAAGCAATTCCTATTTATGCTAGAACTCACACAACAGATAAACACAGCGTGCATTAAGTTGTAGTTTAGAGACTGTTTATGTCTTCCTCACTGCTAAAAATACACTGGTTCTATCTTAAAAAATGTATTATAGAGAAACTACCAAATAGTCTCCTGGGCACCAAAGAATTTCTTCAGGCAAACATCACAACTATTCTGTCAATTAAACCAATAAGCCCTGATCAAGTAGCTCTCTAGAGAAAATAAAGTTAAAAGTACTGTGGAACTTCTTGAAATACATGTTTTCTTGGAGATTGAAAAAGCCTGGGAACATTTGTAGGGCATTTTGGTTCTGAGGGACTGCCTCTCACTACTTTTAACTTTGTTTTGAGCAATGAACTCTGATAATTTAAAATAATAGTGATGATGATGTTCTGACATCACAAGACGCATGAAGAAGCCTGTCAAAATAATATATTGCACTTTGCCATGTAATTATGTTATGCTGGAGCAGAGTGTTGGAAAACTTAGTATAATCATTAGCCGAGCGCTGAATGTTTTGATTGTCAGACAGGTTGTATATGATGCAAATATATGACTCAGAAATGATTTCACATAAACATTTTGGTAACAGTAATCTGACTCATAACCTCCAACATAGAAAATAACAAGCTGCACAAAACATCTGTGCGCTCTGAGCAACCCCAGCTTGTAGCAACCTTCACAAGTCTCACAGCACAGAGAAACCAGAGGGTCCTGTCCCTGAGGATCTGAAGCTGAGAGGTGTTAACATTTACATTCCCAAAAAGAGTCAAAGAAAGAGTAAAGGAGGCTGTCATTCCCACCAGGGATCCCTGGCAAAGAGCTTTGATACTTTACACCATCTGATAGTCTGCCCAGTGGGCATTGCTTGGTTTAGGTCCACAGTTTATAGGACTGAGATGGGAGGAATAATTTGTTGCTATTCCACCCCAAAGCTTTGCCATGTCAAGTACAACACAATGCATAATTCTTCTTCTATTTATTTTCTCATTCATTAGGAGATGGACAGCTTCTTTCATGACCCCTTTCTGAAGACAAATATGCAGTCTTGAGTGACAAGGAGGATTTACCATTTGTTATTTCAGAGGAGGTTTGCCATGTTTATTCTGGAAAGTGCCATGAATTAATGAACTATCTCTTCAAGCCTCAGTGCATCAGAGCTGCCAGCTCTCTGGCTGCCAGAAGCAACAGACTGTTTTGGGACCCCATAAAATTGTTTTTACTGAGACTAGAGATAGCAAAAGTATCAGGCAGACCCAATCCCAATAGCTCATGAAACATAAAGGAGTCATTATGCCAAATTCAGCCATTACACTGCATTTTTATTGGGGGCTTCTCAACAAAACTATCAGTTAACTCAAAAGAACATCTA
>NW_020955730.1:903180-904326 GCF_003031625.1 Empidonax traillii | reverse complement strand
TGTTTTGGGACCCCATAAAATTGTTTTTACTGAGACTAGAGATAGCAAAAGTATCAGGCAGACCCAATCCCAATAGCTCATGAAACATAAAGGAGTCATTATGCCAAATTCAGCCATTACACTGCATTTTTATTGGGGGCTTCTCAACAAAACTATCAGTTAACTCAAAAGAACATCTACTATTAGCTTTCCTGCAGCACAGATATTACCAAAAGTCAACCAGACCTTTACTAGGCTGTCTCATAGTTTCAACTGAAATGTGCTAGCCTGTGACCACTTTTATTTTTCCTATTCAGGTTTTTATGGATGCCAGCTCACGGGCATGTACAAGAGGCACACTTCAACACACGTATTAAAACCAGAGCCTGTGCACGTGCTCATGCTACCGCCCACTGCACCTGGGTGTCTCTCGTGCCATTCAGTCGGAGATCCAAAAGGAAAACCTGCAAAAGCCATAACTTAGAGGATGCAGTGGACATCAATGTAGAAATGGACGTCTGGTGGTTATTCGTGTTCAGACAGCACCCACGGAGGTAGAGGCATTACTGATGTTCAGCTGCTCACAAGCATGTCTGAAGAGCCATATCCCTAGTGGGGCATGGTCGCAGAAGGTGAGAATCTATAGTCTCCAGCTAATTCATGCTGCAACCTGAAAACGGACAGGTTTCAACCAATAAGACCCTCCTGTTTCACCAACTCCATGAACCACTGGAGGACCTGCCAGGTCAGTAAAAAAGTGCACAGTTTCATGGTTTGATTACAGGACTTGAAGCATGAATTTCAGAGACCTCATCACAGCTCTGGTCCAATCATGCCCTCTGAGCCTCAGCTTGGTTATTTGGAAAATGAGTATAAATAAAGTCTTACATTCGTCAGAGCACACTGGGAGACTTCAATGCTTATGAAGTGTTTTGAGGTTCTGAATATGAGACAGGGTAGTATCTTTATGTTGTCTAGCAAGTAATGAGCATTACGCATCCTGCAGAATGGAACATTTTTGGACAGGACAGCTGCTACAATCATTAAAGTGTAAAAACTATCACATGCAAGAGACAAGACACAGACATCGCAAAGTGAAAATCTATTGTAGTGTATTAAACAAATGTATTTTCTCTCCAGCTATCTTCCATAGTATAACAAGTTGGA
>NW_020955730.1:855953-901621 GCF_003031625.1 Empidonax traillii | reverse complement strand
CAGCTTTGCTCTTCAGGCTTTCTCTCTCAAGTGGTTTGGAAAGACCAGGAGATGCAAGACACAAGCATGCAGGAAGGCACATCTATTTCCCACCAAAGCTGCTGACCCTTTCCTCCCTCCAACACCTCTTGGTTTATGGGTCCAACTATCAAAACCTGCCCACAGGCTCTAAAGAGTTCTCATTTTTTTAAGTGCTCTTTGTTGCCTGGTGTGGAGCTAAACACTTGTGCTTCAATAGACATTATGTCACCCCTTAGCCCTTGTACAAACAGAGTGTCTAATGCCTTGACCACATACATCACATGAACACAACGCGGTAAGCAACAAGATAAGAATACAATAGTGCACCTCACCATGAACATCTGTGTGAATGTTTTCAACATGGCATATTTTACAGCCTGCGTTCAATAAAGGAAATTGTGGCTCTCCATTTGACAAGATTCTGGGTTGATCAAATATATATATATATATATTCTTTAAAAGAGGGCTTCAAATAGCCGATTCATACATCTCTCATACTGCGCACAACCATGAAATTACACGGAATAACACATCTTTGGAATAGTGTTTGAAAAAGACTCATTGACTATCAGGAAATTTGACTCTTCAGAACAAGTGTTAACACAGTCTTGATTAATTTATAAAGCTATTCAAGCCATGAAGTACATCTGCACATTGAGTATATTTCAAATACTGTGCTTCTGTTTTCATTTTCAAAATGTTTTTATTTATACACTAATATTTGACCTATGAATGTTCCAAGTTTATATGGAGCCAGCTGTTCTAAATTCTGGTTATACTGAGCATTCGTGCAAAACATCAGGTGATATCATTGGATATTTTTAAGGGGAAAGTTCACAGGAAAGCAGTTATGTATTCTTGTGATTAACACCACATTGGATCAAAACAGTCATGTCTAGCTCTCTGAAAATACAGCTACTATTTTAGTTAGCAGAACACTTCGGCTCTGTCTACATTATCCTTTTTTGCCAAAAGTTCCCACTGTTGCTACCACTGATTCAATTCTGTCATTGTACTATGATGAACACTGCAACATAAAATAAAAAGAGCTGAAGGCAGCACTGTCAAAATCTTTGTGCCCTTAACAACAACAAAAAAGATCTCATTACATCACCGAAAAAACCCCAACCAACCCAAAAAAAACAAACAAACAAGAAAATCCACTCCAAAACTCTACCCAGCACTACAAGACTGTTTCTTAAGTAACTGAAAGTTCAGGAAATACCAGCCCCAATCCATAGCAGGTTTTAGGAATCAAAGTCCATTGAGAGGTATTAAACACCCCTGCAATCCCACAGGGACTCAGTTTCTTTAATTAAGTTCTTTTTCTCCTCAAACAGCCCTGCAGCAGCTGCAGCCCCACGCCCTTCCCAAAGCCACTGCCTTGGGAGCCGGATCCAGGTGCAAAGCACAGGGCCACAGGAGTCTCTTGGAGGTGCTGCTGCCAGCCACCCCTAGTGCAAGTCCTGCAGCCCCACAGAAGGCAACACTCCTCATCCTCTACCAACCATGACTGGAAAAAAAGGTGGAAAGAAACAACCTGCTGAAGGGTTTTCAGGCACATCTCACTCTCAGCATAAAGTGCCCTACCAACACTTCAAATCACAGGTGGGTTGGGCTGAAAGGGACCTTCGAAAATCATCCAGTTGAAACCCTGCCATGGGCTGTAGATCAGGTTGCTCAAAGCCCTATCCAACTTGACTTTTAACACCTCCAAGAAATGGGATATCTACAGCTCGTCTGGGCAACATGTTCCAGTGTCCCACCACTCTTACTGTAAAAATTTCTTCCTTCTATCCAATCTAAACCTACCCTCTTTCAGTTGAAAACTGTTGCCCCATCAAACAGCTGTGACCCAGTACCAGCCTCCAAGAATCAGGTGCATAGAGGACGACTTTCCAGTTCTCCATCTCCCAGGCTCTGAGGTCTGATGCTTGCTAAAACAAATGGGAATCTCTCAACCACGAGCCATTTTTTCATTGGGGCGATACTGTTTTCTCTCTGTTTCCCCCTGCTATGTGAATGGTCAAAAGTAAATGCTACATGATTAGTAGGGGGACTGTACTTCACTGCATAACTGAGCATCTGCTGGGATACAGCAGAAACACACAATCGGACTGTTTACATCCCAAGTAACTCATACCTTCCTTTAACCCACCACAAGTCAGCAATGAGGCAAGATGACCTAAAAAGAATCATGCCTCTGGGGCATGGAAAGTCTAAACACCACCTTCCTTCCTCCTAAATCACAAACACCACTTAAAAGTTTATATTTAAAACTATGAGAGAGAGTGTCATCACTGCAATGCACCGGGCTAGACCCAGCAAGGATCCGCAGCTCCTTGGCAGAGGTACAAACCTGCAGCAAGCAGTCCCAGCAGGAGCTCAGCACAAGACATCCATGACAGCTGCCCAAGGGATTTTCTGCTAAAGCTGTGTTGAGCTGGAAGAAAATTGCCAAAAGAAAACCTTCTTCTAAGAAGTGGCTTAATTTCAATTTTGTTTGAGGAAAACAACTAGGAAGTTCTGCTTTTATTTTTACAAAACAAAAAAAAAAAAATCAAAAAAACCCCCATAACCCCACACCTGGCTTTCTAATTCAAAATGCAACTTTTCAGTTATTTACAGATAAAAAAAATTGGCTTGAATTAATCCAGACTGGTTTGGCAGTACTAGCTTTTTACAATTACAATAAATTTTTGTTGTTTCTGTAAGGAAGACTTGAACATTTCACACAAATTTAAGACCGTAAATTTTCAAGCTCTGAAAAGCTTTCACAAGACAGAGAATACTCCTACTAATGCCACACAGTCTGGTTCCAGTAGCTTAGTCCAGATGACAATCAGACCTGGATACATTGCTTACAAAAACATGACCCTCCACTCATTTCAACAGTAAAGGTTTTGAAGAACAGCTTCTCCAGGGGCCACACATCTTCCAGGGCTGCTGGCCAAAGGCAGGATGACTACAGTCCCCCAAATTCCAAGTCCAGAGGAGCTAAGGACTTCTAAAAGACCATTTGCCCTTTTTTAATCATGTCATCAGGCAGCTCACAAGCAACAACTACTTCAAGGAGATGACATAAATGAGGACCTCGAGCTGCATCAGCTGAACAGCAAATCTAAGGCTGCTCTTTGACACTTGGGAATCTGTCTTGGCATTGAAGCCTACTCTACAAGATTTTGCAGAAGTCAGTAAAACTCACTCCCATCATCAGCTTCATGATTTCTAACATTGGCCTGCTCTGGACACACGTGGAGGATGCTGCTCGCATGCCGAGCAAGCGAGGCTGTACACAGCCAGCTGGCAGCACAGCCAGATCTGCAGCATCACACACTCTGGTTATTCCCTGTGAGAAGATGTCTTGACCTTTACAACACGTGGCCAAGAGTATAAACAGATGGGATGACAGTATGAATGGTACGGTCCCATCAATCTAATCATGCAATGTCCCTGATACATCTTGGTCAGCTAATTTCATATCTTCCAACAGCAAGCATGGTACCCAGAAAAAGACAGGTGGCCAATCAAATCCTTCAGCTGAAAAATTTCACCTGCTTTAGAAATGCACGTCAGGATCCTGAAGCGCTGCTTCCCTCCTGTGAAAAGCCATGCACAACAAAGGCATATTGCTTGCCCCTAAGGTGCTATGGATTTGTGCAAGATCATTCCTAGAGGGAAATCTGGTGGGCGACAGCTGCCAAAAAGAAGAAAAGCCTGTTTGGAAGACATCATATCCATAAGGTGCTCCTTTACAGGCAAGGGGAGAGAGAGTATTTGTACAGCAAGTCCTACATTTACCTCCAAGTAGCTCCCTTGCACTGAAAGGGAGCACCCATGCCCCAGCAGACACTTGAAGTCTCGAAGGGAAGATAGGAATTGCCTGAAGTTTGGGAATTCAAAAACAAAAGAGGCTTTTCACCATGGTCCCAACTCAAATCACGTGGAAAAGCTTCAGGGCTCACTGCAGGACTGCCTGGCAAACAGGTGAGCTTCCCCTCAACCTTTTGCATGAAGTCCTCCCAAAGGACCTGTGGGTCTTATGACAAAAGGGAAAACTCTCTCTCCAGAAGTACAAAGATGCAGTGAATCCATCCTATTAGTCTCCTGCAAAAAGATACTCAGCTGAAGAACCAGGCAACACACCCCAAAAGCACACTTTTTACAATGCCTGTCTCTGGAGAGTTTGATGAGTTCAGAGTTTTCCTGCACAGCTATCCAGCTGCCAACAGCCCCAGATTTCAGTCATGGCAAAAACCCACAAAGGCTGCCACTGAATTCCTCTTTTTTGATTGTGGGAAGCACATGGCTTTTTTCCCCCTCAGTGTGGATGCCAGGAGAGGAAGGCATGTGTGAGGACCAAAAAAGTTCCTTCCCCATTTTGACACACAATCGCTCAGCAGCACCTTTAATTATACAAGAATAATTCTGGACACAGTTAAAGTAGCAAAGTCTTTGAGAGTCTTGTTTTCTGCTGCTACCCATGGCACGCACTGCTCTGAAGACATCAGCCAGCAAAACAGAGGATGAAGAGCAGATCCCCTTCATATCAGCACTGATGTGCCTAAGAAGACCAGGGAGACTTTAGATCTGCCACAGCCCCTGATCCTAGTCTGCAGCTGGGTTTAAGCAGTGACTCCTCATCTCCCTGGAAAGAGGAAGAAGGTGGTTGTTGTGAGGAATTTGATATGTCTCTCACTAAAATGGTAGTAAAATATAGGGATGCTTGACAATCCCGCTGCCAATCCAGCATCACTGCCTCAAGAGGGATCTCGGTTGTTTTGCCAAGAGGAGATAATCCTATCTGGTGCCATGAGGAAAGTACCTTATCCAAATTGGAAATACTAATAGTACTGTGTCAAGACATGCCACACATTTGTACCGACGCTGTTTCAAAAAGGAGAGCTGAAGAGTTTCACAAAAACACCTGCTGGCCCACATTGCACCCCCCTGCCCTCATCCCCATAACCCTGCTGTAAAGCCATTCCCATGGCGCAGAAGCTTGGTACCCTTTTTGGTCGATGAATATCGACTAAAGAGATCTAATACACAGATGTTTCCATATGTGCTAGCTATCCAGACTTCCTTTGTGAGAAATGAAAAGGAACAGGCACTTTCTAGGTGCCTCATCCTAGCGAAAATACCCCAAGCAGACGCTTTTAGGATCATCTTCCCAAAACATGAACCAGGTTACCAAGGATAGATTATATTTTCTCTCCAAGGACATCACCACGTTTGAGACTGAGATAAGCCTGCACTGCCTGAATAATCTAAGACCTCACCAAAAGTCCCTCAGCTTTGCAAGACCTTGACAAACAGGACTCACACCTTGAGCACATACTGAAATACAACCTTCTCCAGGCAGAAAACACATCTGCTGTATCCCCAGACTGAAGGATGTATGTTGGTCAGGAAGGGCTGAACACTGTGCATTTAAGATCAGCCGTGACTACAAGCTAGTGACTCCTTTCGGGCTACAGGGCTGGAAAAATTAAATGCACTTTTAAAAGAACATCAACACCTGCAAACTTTCATGACTAAGTAGGACTTCTCTGCATAGCTGACCAAGATGATGGCTTTCCAGCATGAGATGGATCCAACTATTGTCTGGTTCTGTGCTGCAGAAGAAGCATTATCAGTACCTGAAGGCAGGTCACCCACACTGACTTCACACCTACACAGCCTCATATACCTGCACCTGATATACCCAGGTAATACCACACACTCTTCATCTGAGAGAACAGCAAGGGCCCTTCAATACTGGAAACAGAAGTCTTTAAGGCTGAAAACAAAGTTCTTCAGAATTCAGTTTGAAGCAAACAGAAGTAACTATAGGAATGGTCACATGTAGAAAACCCCAACTAAAATAATTCTGGCAGCATCTGCTTATATGCAGAGCCCAGCTGTGGGTTTTCAGTGTTGCTTGATCTATACTTTGGAATAGTCAGTGTGCTCAAGACCAGGAAGTCTTCCCTGTCTGCTGTGATCCCACCACCTTTTGTTGCATTTCTGACTTCATCTAACAAGCTACTTTGACAGATCGCAGGCTGGCTTTCTCCTGTCACACCTTCAGTTCCTTATATTGGAATATAACCTCAAGCTTCCTCTAGTTTTTTGACAAGAATTATTGTTTAGTAGAAATGTCAATACACAAATGAAAGACCCCCAAAAATCCCTGGCATGTCAGAGAAGCTACAGAAAACAGCCAAACAGCTGTTCAGTCTCAGCCCATTGATTTGCCAACACTCTGGTAACAAACAATCACGCTAAATGACATTATGGTTTATGACTTGGAATTTGGAAGTTGATGAGAAATTTCTGCAGTTGATTCATGCTTCCTGAGACTCATAACTAGCATTTCAATGACACTATTTTACTACATTACATGAAAAATTTTCCTTGTTGTTACATAAGTGTCTAGATCCAAACTATCAGAACTGATTGAAATTATATGAGTGGTGGGTGTGTTTTCAAAAGAAACACATACATTTAGGTCTACCATCTAATTCTACTCTCCTGACACTTTTTAGACAGGTAAATACCTTCTGAAACACCACATGCTCACACTTCTTCCTGAAATCAGCTCTTCTGGGAATCACCTAGCTCCTTGCAAGCACCTAGTTTCACATCCCTCAAATAAAACATGCTGTGGGGTTTGCTTACAGACAGCTACAGCCAGCACCATACTTCTTAAATTCACAGCTCCAAGTATAGGTTCTAAAAGTCCCCAAGGCAAAGAACAGTGACAGCAGCAACAGCTCTGTGTATTCAAAGGACAGAGAGGTTTGGTAAGGTCAGGAGAGGAGAACAGAGGCAGGTGCCCTTTGAACTCAAAACCTGTACAATATTCTCAGGTTCTGAGCTAGACCCAGACCATGCTGGTTTCATTGATGGATGATTTCAGGATGTCTCATTCAAAAGCACCAGAGCTCTGAGATGTCAGCACCACCTAAACATTCCCAAGCTAACTTTAAACAAGGCAATTGAGACCCTGACAGGTACATACCTGCATTAGGTAGTGTCAACAGGGCTCTGCACTCCTGTAAGGGATAAGCACCTAAGACAGTTCAGCTGTGCCCACACGAGTTGCAATTACCTCGGTTTCAATGTAGTCAAGTCTTTTAACAACATTTTGTAGCACTTCTGACCTACTTTCTATGGGGTAAAAAAATCAACCAGCACTTGTTCTAGATACATACAGCAGGCACAAAGGTATTGAACTCATGTACCAATGCTGGGAGCTCAAAGAAATTTCCTACTACAATAGCATATCCCTGCTCCAAATGAGTAAACACACAACAAATTGGGTTTTTTTTAAAACGAGTCAAGCTGTTCGCAGGTGGTGTCATTCTGCCACACAGCTCTGGCAGCACTGGTGAAAAGGCGGTCTTCAGCCGACCAGCTAAGACATTTGAGCTTCACAGGAATTCCCTAAAAAAAGGAACTGCAATTTGCCAACTGAAATATTTTCACTCTCCACATTAGGCTGAATCTAATTACACTGTTTCCTTACAATTGCATAGTATTAAGGGCTCCTTCAAGTGAAAAGCTTAATGGCTTTCCTACTGAAATGCCCACCCTGGAGCCCTTCACATCAGTATTTCGCTGACAGGATGATTTGTTTGAAGAGCAGGTTGATGTCTAACAGAACTTATTTCAAGATTTCTGCATGATACAAATTTTTATCATGTTCCTGGGCTCACTCACCAGATTAACCTACACTAAGTCACATATTCATCGCCACACTAGGTCTGATCCCCTTAAAAAGAAAACAAAAAAGAGAAGATGAGGACACCGTGGAGTAGGCTGCATGTGCTTTGTTCAAGCCACAAAGACATCTCTGTGCTGCTGGACCTTGCACAGAGCAAGCCCAACCTGCGCTCTGGCATGACCCCAGCTTGCTGCCCAGGAACCAGAGCAAGGAGAGTTTGATTCTGAACGACAGACTCTGACCACTACCATCTGAACAAGATCAAAGAGTCAAAGAGACTATTAACAAAATTATTATTATTTTCTTTTCTTTCCCCTCCCTCCCTTCAAGGTTTTGCATGCTGGGGTTTGTTTGTTTGTTTGTTTTACTGTTTGCGAGAGGTTCTGCCCTTCCTCGAAGTGAGCTGCCCTCCCGGCTGAAACCCGTGCAAGCACAGGGTGCGTTTGCCCCACCGGCAAAGACCCCCGTCCCCGCCGCGCCCCACCAGGGAAGAGCCGTCTGCCCCCTCTCGCCGGGACAGCGGTGTCCGCGGGACGGGCGGTCGGGTGGGTGGCTGGGTGGGCTCCACGCAGCCCGGCACTCACTCACTCACTCACTCACTCACTCACCCAGGTTGACGAAGCTCATGACCATGTCGGCGTCGTTGAGGAAGGCGCTGTCCTGCGGGCTGGGCAGCGGCGGCGGGGCGGGGGGCGCCGGGCGGCCGCCCCGCTCCGCGCCCGCGCTGCCCTCCGCGCCCTCGGCCAGGGAGTGGTAGAGGTCCAGCATGAAGCGCGGTGCCGCCGTCAGCCGTCCCGGCGGCGGAGCCGGCGCCTCCCGCGGCAGCGGCCGGGGGCGGTGGGGCAGCCCCAGCACCGACAGGATCTCCCGCTGCATCTCCCGCTTCTCGTGCGACTTCAGCCGCCGGTAGAGGAAGCCCGAGGCGGCGGCGGCGGGCGGCGGTGGCTCCCCGCCCTCCGCAGGCAGCGCGGGCTCGGCGGGGCGGCAGGCGCCGCTCAGCAGCGCCCAGCAGCAGCACAGCCAGGCCAGCCGCCGCGGCATGGCGCTCGGCCGGGCGCAGGCAGCCGAGGTCCCCGCTCCCCGCTCTCCCCGGGGGCTGCCCAGCGCCCTCCAGCCCTGCCCCCCCGCGGCAGCGGGGATCGCCCGGGCCGGCGGGGGGCGGCCAGGCCGGGGGGGCTCAGCGCTCGCCCCCGCCGCGCATGGCCGCCCGCGGAGCACCGCGGTGCGGACCCCCCCGCCGCCGCCGCTGCTCAGGTGCGGCGGGGCCGCCCCCGGCCCGGGCCGGGCGCTCAGCTCGCCATGCCCCTGCCCGGGGGATCCGCGCCGGGCCGCGGGCGCTGCGTATGGGGGGAGAAGGAGCAGGGTGAAGAGCTGCAAACTTTTCCCGCTGCCGGGGAGCAGAGCGACCGAGCGGCTCCTGCGGCTGCAGCCCCGGTCCCCGCGGGCTGGCCGGAGCGCGGCTGCTGGCGGCGAAGGCAAATCACCAGCGCGCCCGCCTCTCGGCGGGGCGGGCGGCCGCTCCTCCGGGGCGGGGAGCGGGCGCAGGTAGCGCGGCCCCGCGGGGGCGGCCGGGCGGGGCGGGCGGCGGAGCAGCAGGTTCAGGAGCGCCGGCCCCGTCGGTTGTCATCGGTTTGCTGCGCTGGAGCGGCGCTCCGCCGAACAGCGGCACCAGCCGCCACTGCCATGCGACTCTTGCGGCTTGTTTCGTGTTAAAGGGAGGATTTCGGCCACCCCTCCTGCCCCCAGGGTGTTGGCTATATGTGTGTAGCGGGTGTTGGCTATTTGTCCTGAAGAGAGGTGGAGTGCTACCTGCTCTAAATCTGAAGAAGCGTTACGGTTCTCTTTAACGGGTTACGGCATCCCACACCGCTTCTTCTGGAGTATCTTGCAGAACTGACCATGGAATATTGGTAAATGGCTAGGTACGGGTACCCCCTGCCAGCCCTGATCGATGGCGTACCTGTCTGCATACTGTGGGGCAGGTTATACTGCCATAAAAGAACATACGAGTTCCTACAGTAAGGTTGCAACTCATATCATCACTTTGATCAAAGGAGGCGGGAGAACAAACCTGCCACCCTGCACTATAATAAGAGCAGTTTGGTTGAGCGAGAAGCAGCTCTTCCATATCCTGATCTGTGACTTCATGGATCTCACTGAGGCTGGATGACTAAACCCAGGCTAGTCTCGCTGAAATCAGTGCAAATGCTCTAAGTTTGAACTGGGATAATTTCAGAGGAGTTGGCCCTGAGAATAATATCTGGACCATTTGAAGTCACTGGCAAAATTTCCATTAACTTTATTAGAATCAGAGTCTGGCAATAAGCTCGTATTCAGCTTCCCAGAGACACAGCTGAGAATATTCAAGACAGAATATGTTATTTTCAGAAGTGGAGGTTACACTGAGTGTTCAGTTCTGTGAAAGCAAGGTTACAGATGTTTGTTTTAACTGCACCAGTCAAGGAACACTGTAATACTGGGTATCTTAGAGCTTGTTTTGGAAGGGAAAAAGGTATCTTTAAGGGGATGGAGTGGGAGGGAAGAGTATGGAAGTTACTTTTGCAACTGTTCTCTTTTTTTTTAAGCTTGGGAAGGCACTCGGAATTTGAAAATGAGGCTGCATGTGACAGCACAGATTCAACATGATCCTTTTGCTATAGTGGATCCCATTACCCTTGTGAAAGAGGTCTGTGTCACCCACTGAAGACTCAGTAAGGCAATGTCTGGGGAAACCCTTGCGCTACTGATTCATGTATCCACTTCTCTCAGCATAGAGCAAGGGAGTTGGTTTTATTAAATGGGGGGACGAGGACTCACTCCCGGAGAGGAGATGAGCAACACCCCTGTCCTTCTCCAAGACAGTGTGGGATCCTGCTGGGAAAACCCAGGCTCCCAGGAGGAAAACCTGGTGCACAAGCTGTCCCCTTGGTGGGCTGAGAGGGATGAAGGACAGTTTGTAGCCCCTCAGGAGGGACATTTGGAGGCTGGGAGGAAGTGCGAGAGCCCTGACAGTGAGGGTTGTTTCCCAGGCAGGTAATTACCCTGCAGGTGGTGAGGGAGGAGAGCAGCCACTTCTCACAGCCATTCGCTTCCCAGTCTCTGAGCCTGTTGGGCTGTAGTTCACGTATCTGTCTCCAGAAGAGCTTTGTAGCCTCCGCTTCCTGTTTGGACAACAAGAGAGGAAAGTGCCCCATTGTACGGTTATTGCTGAGGATCGAAGCCTTCCATCCAAAGTGTCCCCTGCTCCTCTTGAAGAGATGGTGCACATCCAGCAATAGACAGTGTTAAAATCCAGGGCAGCTCTTGGGTGTTCCTGCTTCTCCGATGGCTCAAGTGTGTATCACCCTTACATTTTTAATCTGAAAGAAAAATATTTGAAGTATTGCCATGTGCATAGGGACTACTGCAATAAACAGCAGCCGTGATAACAGTTGGCAGCATTCAGGCACACGATTTTGATGCAGTCTGCATACAGGGACACACAACAAACCTTCCAGTACTTCCTGTTAAGTTACCTTATTCTTGAGGTAAGTTCCCTTGTGTAGCTAGAAAGCTAACACCCTGCTTATTAAGTCATTGCACCTTTTGTTAAGTTTAATTCAAGTCTTTCACATTGTGGTGTTTTTTGAGGAGGTTTGTTTGTTTGTTTGTTTTTTAGCAGTACCTCCTAGAGTTGTACCTTACTTATGCTTGGAAATGCCTCTTGCCTGTAAATGTGAATGCTTCACTATGGGATTCAGCTAACATTATCAGACCTAGGAAAGTTATAGCATCATCTCAGCAGCTGGCTGAGGGTGAAAAGAACTAAGTCTTCCTACAGAGATCACCTGCAGTGACAGCTTTCGGATATTCCTGCCATCTGGAAGGACAAGTTTCTCCAAAGGATTTTAAGATTTTGGATGAGAAATGCATGCCTAATTCTCTGGAGAAGTGCAAAGAAAGGGTGTGTACTTGACAACTGCTGCAGGCTGAGACATGTTTTAATAGTTAGTTAAACATATAGCACTACTGGCAGGAATTTTTGCTTGCCAAGAAGCCTCTGTAGTGTATTTGCTATCCAAAACTCAATGATAACATGTAATTTCCCTCGAACTTTCACCGTCATATCTTCAAAAATGCTGCGAATCCAGGCTTCTGGATATCGCTCAGGTCATCAGTTTTCTCTGCTCATGACGGACATCTGGTGGCAAAGTGGAGAAACTGGGGTCGGTTCCTCGAAGTTTTGCTCATTGGCAAGTTAACAATAAAACATTTTCTTTCTCTCTCTCAAAGCAAACAAACAAAACACTTAAAAAACCAAACTAAAATAAACAAAAAACCTCTCACACCAAACCCCGAAATAAAAAACTCCTACATAATGTAAACAGGTCTCCTACCTCACCCAGAACAATCCTTATTTAATTTTCTGCCCTTAAGCCAACCTTTAGTCTCTATTCAAAACACCGCACCTGCTAAGTGCTTTGTGATGAATGTCTTGTACACGTGACCCTGATCAGAGCCTGTACCCCACAGGACACCCATTCCAAATGTGGTGTAGTGCCAGCGAGGATTAACTGCAGCAGTTAAGTTTTAGGGCAGTAACAGTGTTTAGGTTGTACGCAATTAAAGGCTGGACTGCCTAATTCCAGTCAAAAAAGATTCACTGGGTTTTTGATTGTCTGCTCTTATTAGAGCAAGGTTAGGTTTCTTGGTTGTTTTAGGCAAAAGTTGTGAGGAACAATTCCAGATATATGAAGCACTGAAATGGTAGAGAGGTAATGAACTTAAGTTAGAAGCTTTCAGAATGAAAAGAACCAAACAACAACAAAAAACAAACGAACAAAAAAAATAGAGAGTTTCTATCACTGTGCCTTAAAATACAGCATCTCATCTGTGCTCACGAGGAGGTCTACGCAAAATCTTCGTCATTCCTCTTAGGTGTACAGCTTCCCAGGTACCATGAGAATGATACACCATAGAACTTAGTATTCTAGTAATCCCTTCTCCATCTCCTGAAAACAGAAAAGTCACAGCTTTGCATTCTCACCTTCCCTTGAGATGAACCATTGGCTGCCAAAGCGCCTGCAACAAATCCAGGCTCCTATGCTTATGGGGTCAGCAAGGACACTGCAGTAAGGGCAGCTTCAGTCCTCACACTCATTTTGCCAAACAAAGCAGGTATTTTTTTAAAGCAATGTGGAAGGGATGTAAGTAATGACATTTGCTTTCTAAAAAAACCCAAAGCCTATGTTGTACAATAATGACATAGCTGGAAGGAACTATTTGCAGTGCTGAGCTTGGAGAGGTTGAAAATGCAAACATGCCTCCTAATTTTAGTGTACTGGTTTCCAGGGTCTGCTTGTGCAATGAGAAAGAGTGGTTGAGTATAATCTTAGTTCAAAGATCGAAGCAGGCTAAAAACAGCATTCGCTATGAAAGCTCGAATTTTTCCTTTTGCTTGCTGAACGAACTTTCTCCACTGCAAGTAGGGGCAGTTGAAAATAGTAACATCATTTTATTTGCACATAGCAAACCACTACTTTCTTTACTCAGAAATCTGATCTAAAAATATGCAATGATGATTTCCCAGATCAGAACATTTTAAAAAATGGTTATAAATATTAATTCAGTAACACAACTGGACTGCTATCCTTGCAAAAGCAAACAGTTAAAAGTGAAGTAAGTCCCTGTATGCAATTCACAAACAATTCCAACTCTGTTCCAACCCTGGCCACCATCCCCACCCTATCAAGGATGTACTTACGTGTGAACAATTATAGCTTAAAGTTTAGTTGAAGTCAGCAATATCTAGTATTAAGGGAAACTGACCTGAAATGGCAGCAATTAAATAATTATTATTATTATTTATAAATATTATATATTTAAAATAGTTTAATTGTTGTTTTATTAATATTGTATATTATTAATATTAATATCATTGATGTAATTTCTCTGAGTATTTTCATGGTATTTGCTTTTCATTTTATTTTTTGTTAGTAAAGCTTTTTCTGTTTTAAAATCAGGAAAGTAAACCATCGACTATAAAAGAGAAAGAGCAAAATCTGTTCTGGGCAGGCTGAAAATTAGATTGGGTAAACTAGAAAGGAGGTTACTTTTTGTATGCAGAATTGAGACTGATGTAAGTGAAAGGTCAGTAAATGTGGAAATACATTAGCCAGCATAAGGTAAGGGTCTACCTTTCACCTGCATACAGTGAAGATATGATTTGAGTAAGAATAGTTGTCTGTTATTATTGCTGTCAGACTGTAACAACAGTAGCAAGTTGCTACTTCTAATCCATATAAGATGGGTTGCAGACATACCTGTGCTGTCATCAGACCTTCTGCCGCTCTGCAGATATGGCCTCATCTGTTATGCAACAATTACACCCATACGAAAGACCCAACACCATGTCCAGCCCATGTAGGCGCCTTCCCCATGGACATGGGGCCATGCTAGAGTTTGTGCCCTCCAGTGGGGTGTCAGAGAAAGAACTGAGCTTCTTCTGAACGATGAAAAGTAGAGAGGTGACTGGGTATGTGAATGCTGCAAAAAGAGATGACAGAAAGAGGAGAGGTCCTCACTCCATCCTCTGCTGATGTTAGCTGGTGAGCCATAAGCCAATATCCCTCTATGTGCATTATCTGGTGTACTGAGTAGAAAAAATGACCACTGCTTGTGGTAGCTCATAATGTGAGGATGAACTGGAAGGGTCTGGTCTCTGCAGCACTCTATATTAGCCAGTTACACCCAATTAGTGCACAGTCTCTATCTCAAGGTGGTGAGGGGATTCAGATGTTATTTTGCATGCCATGCTGCCTAGGGTATTCACTGTTTAGCCTGCTGACTATCTAGCTCCCCGTCGACAGAAGAGGATTGGGCAGAGTACTTTGCTGAAACAATTCTCTTCCTTTTTAGCCTCATCCTGCTGTGAGCTGTGAGTACATACACCCCTTTGCAGCTGGTGTGCTGAAGAGAGGCACACAGAACTACTTCCCAGGGCTGAACACCCAAGCTCACTCACCTGCAAAGGTGCAGGTGTCTATACAGACAAAAGAAACTGTACATCTGAGATATGAAGGTCTGGGCGTCACCTTGTGCTTTGGAACGAAAAAAAATCAAAGGAAAAAATAATAGAAAAGAAAAAAAAGGAAGTAAGACAAATTAGAACAATTAAGGAAAGAACAGCTTAAGATTTCTCAAAATATTGCAGAATGGGACTGTAAAATATCCTGGAGAGGGAAAAAAATGGTTCTGAAATCTTATTTAAAGTAACTCTGATGAGGTCCACTCAGTAACTCTGATGAGGTCCACTCTTACCAGCATGTAAAATATGTCTTTTCAACAACACTTTTCAATAAAATTGGGATAGACCCAAATAGCACAAGGCTGCAGCGAGGACTGCCAGATTATTAAAATTTGAAAATATAAATGCTGTCCCCAGCAGCATCCCATTATAGAGGCCACTGTACTCAAACTGCCTTTCCTTTACCTATTTGCACACAGGGGCAAGTTTTCAAAGACAAGGGGTCCTAAACACCCTCCAAGAACAAACATTGGAGACAGTTCCCTGCTGCATTAGGCTCAGTTACTGTTTTGTACCAGAAAGCCAAGTGGCCTTGTATCCATCCCACCCCGAATCTGGTGGACATCTCCTTCCTGGATAGGGCAGCTGCAGGAATTGTGGCAGGCATCCCATCCTCAGCCATCTCCGAGGCTTCCCTGCTGCCACCGTTACCCCTTCTTGCAGCAGGGCTCCCACCAAGGGGTTTTCTGCCTTGTGGCCTCCTCAGGCTCTGGGGACTAAAACGCGTTTCCTACAGTTCTTGGACACTTAAGAGCACTCAGCAGACACCACTCGCTTTCATTCACTTTTGCTTTAAAAAGTACCTCGTACAGTGCCAACCCAAACATGGTATTTTAGGAAAAAGCAGGGTCCCAGAAGACACTGCACAGGGCAGCAAGTCTACGAAGGCATTTTTAGACATCAAGAACTGTAGTGGCTTAAAAAAACCTCATAAAACCCTGTTGTCTTGTAGCCGAGCTTTTTCTTTCAAACACTCCCTCATCCCCCAAAGAGAATATTTTTCAATACCTCTACTTACCATGACAGCTAATAGCCTTACAGATTAGTTCCTTAAGGGAGCTAATTCAGCTAAGATGAAAGAGGACATGAGCTGCCATTTAACATTTAGATTTAAGATGTGCATGTCGCAATAATCATTTTGCTAACAAGTCAAGAGGAGAGCTGAAGTAAGCAGCAGCCATGTATCTATTTTGGCTGAAGAGATGCAGCCGCTACTGTGCATTAAACAAACTTCTGTACCAGCTCAAGATGAGGTAACTCAGAAAAGAGAGTCATCTTTTTTCTTTCTACGGGAAATGTTTACAGGCTGACAGAAGAGGTTTTATACATTCACCTTCTGTAGGTAGGCAGAAACCACAGAGAAAGAAATATGGTTCCTTTAAAGTCTATTAGGAGGAAGCCTTGTAAAAAACCACATATTTTCTGTGCTCTTAGCGTTCTCTGAATTAATAAAATCTCCTCCTTGGTGAAGCAAAAGTGATAAGCAGCTAGTAATTGCATTGCTTATGGGAGGCTTCAAGTTTCCAGAGCAACAGCATGCCTGTAATGCAAGGCTTGTCTTTGTTGCACTGTTGGCCCAAAGAAGAGCTCAAATTTTCTGTCTCAGCCAGCTTGCACACAAGCTCTAAAGCCTCTGTCCCTCCTGCAGTATGTCAGCAGCCCAGTCCTTGCTGAGCCCCCAGGGGATGAAGGCTGATAAACCATGGCTGCCACAGCTCAAGGTGGGAAAGCCAACTGGGATGTGTCCACTCGGTGTCATTGGGCTGTAACACAGCAGGACTGCTCCCTTGAGCTAGCACATCCACACAGATCAGCACAACTGTGGGTACAGGCTTGCAGTCATGGCACTGAAAAGGGGATAAAACCTTTCCTTACCAGTCCCAGCACTTACAAGCTATTCAGAAGGGACTTGGGCACCTGATCTGCTCAGGGTCTGTGTGGGTCTTCACTTCTATGTAAAAAGATGACTTGCATGGGGTGGAAAGAGTAACCCCTAACGGACTGTTACTGTTTTCATATTTAACAAGTAAAGTACTATAATAAATAATGTAAAACAATAAATAAATAATGTTAACTAGAAGATAGGATTAGCTTAAACCAAGTGCCTCCAGTGTGTAGGAGTATATTGCCTACACTGAGAAGGCAGCTCAGCTCAGAAGAGGTTTGGAGAGAGGGGAGAGCTGCTATGGAACCTCTGGAGCCACATCCCCCGATTTGCACCATGCAGATGATCATGTTCAGAACAAGGTCTGCACCTTACTCACCTCTTGCAGTTAGACTGACACATGGCCAACTTCAAACAGCTTTTTCGACTCTGTGCCAGAGAAGTCTTCTAGTGAAAACTCAACAGACTCAGAAACAAGCAATTAAAAAGTCATTTCCAGGAATGTTCAAGATATTTGGTGTAACTCAGAATGCTCCAGGTCAGACATCAGAAGCTGCACAGTTGCACTGGCATGATGCTCTGCTCAGACTTTCTAGATGGAGCACTGTGGCCATCCTCTAGCTCACTGAGGCAGCCCCTGAAGACACACCCATGCCTGCAGGACTCTTCCTACTTTGAAATTAAATACTGTCAGGACTGTCCTCTGGGACTGAGACCCCAGACAGGAGAGGCTCATGCCCACAACACTGCTCCCTTACTCTCCAGGTCTGTTGCTGGTATGTACTGGTATGCACCCACCTCGGGAACCATTTGAGATGGCACTACCTGACCCAGGCTGAAATAATGCCAAGACCACTGTTCAGCCACGTGGATGATCCTGTTCCAGGACTTAGCAACATACGTGGGCACTGCTTGATATATGGGAACAGATGTAGAGTACTGCCAAACCCTGATGCAGGCTGGAAGCTTCCTGAGCATCCTTCCTGGCAGCCTAGGGAAGGGCACTGTTCTCGTCTCTGGGCAAGCAGCTGTGATTTGTGCTGATGTGAATTAAAAGCACAACTCATTTCAAAATGCTACCTGAGGTTTTGGGCAGTTTTTTCCAAACTGCTGAGCAGAGCTCCCAGTAGAAACAGAGCACTCGACTTGAGAAGGAAACATTTCCAAGCTAACTTATTGCTCAGAGTAATTCTATTCTCTTACGATGTCTTTATTTCACTCGGCTTTGAAAAGATAGAGGAGTCAGATAATTAATTATAAAAGACAGTTAAAAAAAAAAAATAACCAGTCACTCCAGAGTCTTACAGATCCAAGACAAAACTGATACACCAGCAACAGCATATGGGCCCTTGTTAGTGTGGAACCAAACGCCTGCAGCTGATCTCCATTAGAGAAGTCCCTGTTCACTTCCCTCACCCAAAATGATAGGGAAATCCATTTAATTTTTTTCAAACCATGCGACAAGACTTGGCAAGTTTTGTTTTCTCTCATTTAAAATAAAATAAAGCAGTAAAATATGATAACAGTCGATCAAGTGATGTTCCGGTTTCATTTATGTGTTGTTCAGAAGAGTTTGTGGCAATAAAAGGAATGGGTACTTGAATGAGGTATTATGGTTAACAGCCTGTGGGAAGATATATTTAGTTTAAATACTAATAATAGCCTAATGGCAGCAAGGCAATATAATGGAATGTGACAGATGTTGGATGTTCTCTCTTTGCACTGTGCCAGATGTATATTTTAAATTACTGTTTGCATCACGAAAGGGCCAAGAGGCCTCCGTTTTGGATTCAGGGCCCCAAAAGGATGAACTCTGCAAACAAGTATGCAGTCCCTTTGACGTGGTTTAACCCCAGCCTGCAATCAAGCCCCACGCAGTCACTCACTTACCCTCCCCAGTAGGACTGGGAAGAGAATTAGAAGGGTAAAATTGAGAAAATTCGTGCATCGGGATAAACACAATTTATTAAGCAAAGCAAAACAAGGAATTAATTTGCTGCTTCTCATTTTCAGGCAGGTGTTTGGCCATCTCCTGAAAAGCAGGACTCCATCATGTGTAGCAGTTACTTGGGAAGACAAATACCATAACTCCAAACATCCCCAACCCCCTTCCCCTTCCTTCCCTGAGCTTTTGTATGCTGAGCACAATACCCTGTGGTCTGGGGCGTTCCTTTGGTCATATGGGGTCAGTTTTCCCAGCTGTGTCCCTTCACAACTTCTTGCGCACCCACAGCTGAACTTCTTGGCAGGGTGGGATTGAGAAGAAAAAAGGTCTTGACTCTCTACAAGCACTGCTCAACAGTAATGAAACCCTCTATATTATCAACACTGTTTCCAGTACAAATTCAAAACATAGCCCTATATTAATTACTGTGAAGAAAAATTAACTCTATGACAGACAAAACCAGCACATCCTTCCCTAAAAATAGAAATGACAAATTATTTTTATCACATATATCAATATTTTTGCATGGCCTAGTGTTCACAGAGCATCCTTAAAGGTGGCATCATCAAAATAGTCACATGTAGCCCATTTATTTCCCTATGCAGGTCATTCAGCAGTAAGCTTGGCTGTGGGGAGCACTACTTGGCAAGGTGATGACTCCAGGTTAGCCGCCTGGACTGAAATCTAAGGCTCCTGGGGGATCACTTCATTTGGGCAGTCAGACAGTGCCACTGGCAATCAGAAGAACCCTTTCCAAAAAGAAAAGCATACATATGTTATAGACTTTTAAATAGGTTATTGCCAGGAATACTCAGCACAATTAAGCACTGCCATTAGAAAGCTTTTTTAGTATTTGCTCTTCAGTTCTATACTGAAGAGGTAAAAGATATAATGTCAATTGTGGCTTTATGTTATAGAAACAACTCTGAAAAGGACAGTGTTGACCTCTCGGTTTTCCTCACACCAGTGATTTCCTCCCACACTGACTTCCATGTAATTTGTCTGTCATATGAACACAGCCTGGACTTCTAGACTCAGACAGTGCCCTTTCCTTCACAGTCTTTAATCACTAAAAATTTATGATTGGTCCATATTTTGCCCTGAAACATATTGTTGTAGACTTGATGCCATCATTTTACAAAAGCTGTAAATTAGTAAAACACAAGACCAACACTGCAGACTAGGAGTTTCCAGCTCACATCCTCCGTACCTTGTTGGCTCTACAAAACTGTCAGAAATAAAACACAGAGACCTGCTGTAAATCTCTATAATCCATGGAGTAAGACCAGCTTTTCCATAAAAACTCTCCAGACTAGACTTATATGAGAATTACACACTGAGGTGAGATGATGTTGAGAATAACTCCAAAGGGTCAATGAAGACTTCCATGTGGCAACTCCACGGCTTGCTAAATTACTGTGCTCTTTGCTCTGACATCAAAGTTCTTAGGAGTTACAAGCAGCAAGCACACAGCTTAAAGCACACATCTCTGTCCTACCAACATATATCATCTGGGGCTAAATCACTCCTACACCAGGGGAAAACCCCATCTCACATGTCCAGTTGCACCCGTCTGAGCTCCTGCCATCGTCAGAGTGTCCAGCTGTCCCAACACTTCATGAAGGAATTCTTTCAAGGCTCTGCAGGAAAGAAGAGACCTGTTTTCACCTGGAGAACTAAGGAACAGGGAGAATGAAACAGTCCTCCCATGGTTAGATGGGAAACTGAGACCTGAATCCTGTTTTTCTGATTCCCAAACAGTGCCCTAAACATTAGCCTGTTATTCCTCCAATAACAAATTCAAGATGTGACAGGATTCTGACATATGGATTTCCTTCCCCCATCCCGAGGTTTTTTGAGCATTTGGGGTTTGATCAGCCACTGTCACCACCATGTTTCTTCAAAGAGATGTTCTGAAGTGTTCTAATGAGCAGCTGCAACCCAAAACAGGGAGAAAGGGAGAAATGGTTCACAGATCCTCAGAGCTACTATGTGGATATGTGGTTGGGATCAAAGGGGACTGCAGATTACAACAGCAGTGCTTAAAAGAGATCTTGAGAGTTGTGTTTTCTTGCACAAAGTTTTATATAACCACACCACTTTGTTCTCAAATATTTAAACAGGTTAGTGACAATGAATAAACTGTAATTATTATAGCTATGACAACATACTGAAGCCAGTGTGGTGAAAGTGCTTTGTATTCCCAAGGCATCCTACAGTCATCATCATCTTTAATATCTGACCATAAGTCAGATCCAAGAAAGTACTAGAACAAACTAGGCTGCCAACAAATGAATAATTAGATATCTCCTTGATCAACTACCTCCTTTCACAGATGCCTGTATGCGTACTATACTTACAGTGTCATCAGTAAAATCTTCAGCTGTTTTAAGGCAGAGAGTACAACTCTGTGCTGTGAAGTACAGTTGCAACAATGCAACCCTTCACAAAGGTGGGGCTTTTAGTTCAAATTATATGTGAACTAAAGAAAATTCAGCTAAGATACACTAAGCAAATAGCAGGAGCAACAACTAAACAAAACTTCCCTTTGTCTCCCACAAAAGGACTTCGCAAATGTCAGGGGGATTTCCATAAGAGACAGCCTACAGTTATCCCCTTCTTGCTCTTAAGGATTTTTTTTTCTTACAGCATCTCAAAGTGGTGGACTCTATAAAGTTTCCTGGTAAATGACCAATGAGGAACAAATAAATACATGTTTAATAAGAAGCTATTAACTCCTCTGACATTGGCAGTGTTGTCCATTTGTTGGTGAGCATGCCTCCATAGGAGGTGGTGTGAGCTCTGGATGTGTGATCCAGTGGGAAACTCAAGAACATGCAACGAGCCATGGAAATGCTCCTCAAAGAAAAGAGTCAGAAAACTAAGAGACAGAGACCTAACATTTCCCAGCTTCCAAGTAATTTCTAGAAGTTGTTGTTCAGCTACTTGTTTCTCATCCCAAATTCCTTCCAAGAATGACATGGGCTTTACTGCTTAAAATACCAGAGCAAACAAAACCAAGTATTGCCCTACAAGTCTGCAGGACTGAGACTTTCTGACCTCTTTCCTGAACCTCACCTCTTCCCAGTACCCTGTTCCTCAAACTTAGCTTTTGTAAATGCTACCTGGGACTCCATAATCTTAAAACTCCACCCGTTCCATAACATACTTCCCACAAGGACAACGAAAGAAAATACATCAACAATGTGCTTTCATACCCTCTGCTTCGACAAGATTTCCCAGATATCTCTGTCCTTCAAGGGTGTGAAATGGAAAATATTGAACTAGCAATTTGCTTCATTTGTTTATTAAAATGGTAAGTTACCTTTAGTTTCAGTTGTGAATAAGCTATCATAGTCCTTTGTGCCTTACCTTTAATTGAGCATATTCAACATATTTAATTTCCATTTTCATTGTCTTGCACAAACTATTTTTGTTGGAAAAAAACTTGACAGAGTTTTAGTTGCAGAATATTTTTTAGTTGTAGCTACAATTCCTAGGCATGCCTTTAGAGGAATTTGAATTAATAGCTGATAGATTTAAATTAACAATAGCTGCATAGATGAAATATCCCAAGTCATGATAGCACTGTAAATAACCTATTTGCTTTCAAAAGCTTTTGAATCTTTTCCAGTGTAGAGAGAATGGGAAGAATAAGGCACAATGAATGCAAGAGCTGGAGGGATTGGAGCAGGAGGAAAAATCTGAGTGTGGGTATCACCAGAGATACTCGGGGGGGGCGGGGGGGGGATGGTATTAGAGCTGGTTCAACAAAACCAGCTACTGAAATCATGTCTTGTATCAAAATAGATCTGAAAGCAGAGGTTTCCTCTGCTATTGCCATTCACCCCAAAGCCCTGTTGTTTCTGTCTTGGGCTGCCTGGGGTTTTCTTTTTCCTGTCTACTGAGGAGCAGATGCAGAAGTCCCCACTCATCACGTATAGGAAGCCAGCACCTCCTGACTCTTCTGCCTTAGATCCCATGGCCAAATTATCCTGAAAACACTGTTCCTTCACCAGGATAACTGTCCTGGTAGCCTCACTGCATAATGACCTATTCTCTGTGAATATTATCCCTAAGCAGAAAAAGGAAAGTTGAAAGTTATTCCCCTCACGTAGGAAAATAGTGGGTGAAATAATATTAGTTCAGTCATTTAGACTGGATTTTTAAACATATTTAAGGACCAAACATGCTGTGAGGCACTAGAAGAATTTTCAAAATCATATCAGGCATTCCCATCAATTTAAATAGAAATTGGGAAATCTAAGAACTTCAGGAAATCCCACATATATGAACATACCTCCATGCAACAAGCAATTTATTGTCTTTAAAAAGTGTCTTTTTTCTCACTGACACTGCAAATTGGTATGTTCAAACTACAAATTTGAAAAGTTACTTTTATTACTATATTCAAACTAATTGCCTAAAGTATTTAACTTATCTAATAATCAATTTTCATTTGTTTCACTTTTAATATATTTGTCCTTTTCAGCAGCATTGTGGATCCATTCATTCCACTGCAGAGAGGACCTAATGATAGTTTTTTCTCACATCCCTTCCCAGCATAAGAGCTTTTGTAAAGTATCTCTTTCTTTGCCTCTTTATGGCTCTGACTGATTATATTTTACAGTCATTTTGGATTACTATTAATTAACAAAGTCCCTTGCACATGTTCAAGGTCCATTCAAATTCAGCCTCTTTGAACTTATCACTATATTAACAGAAGTCACTGTTAGGTGTCTTATTTTTCAAGACTAGCATAAGAAGATGACAATTACAAAAGCTGACAAAAGAAAAAGTAAGGGTGGCAAATCATGAGGGTTTAGGTCTTATTCTCAAATGGTTTCCCAAACTTAAGCTTGCAAACTTAGACTACAAGTAAACTACACACCTGTAGTTTTAAGAATGCAATTTGCAGAAAGACAGAGGTTTTGCCTATATAAAAGCTGTGTATGTGCATATGTAGATAGAAGAGACTATGAAGAACCTAACAGCATTTTCAGATATTTATCATTTGCCTTTTCTACAGACACGTTCTCAAAGGTGCACTGAGCTGACTCAGAGGGCTCCAAATGGTTCTTTTCTCCCAAATATGTTGGTTAGCTAAAAGAGATACTTCCAGTCTGGCATACGTGCCTCTTTCAGCAGCACCATGCTTAGGAACATTCCCATGATGAAGAATACCACTGAAATGTTAAAAACCCCCCACCCTTAGATATCAAGACAGAGAGCAAGAGAGAGAGAGAGAGAGAGAGAGAGAGAAGGAGTGCATACTGATCCTGATTTTGCTTTGACCAGTTTCTGTTTTTATTAGTACAGTTTGCTTAGCTTATTGGAGTCTGCTGTAGTGTGATACATCCCAAACACCTATCAGTGCAATAAAACTGAATGACAGCAACTCCCATTTAATCAGACCTGAATGAGAGAAAAGGTAATCCACTCAATGACAAGGATTTTACTGATGGTTAAGCAAGAGTTAACACATGTAGTTCTAATCTCCAAAACAAAAGCTTCTCTAGACTGGCTAAATACATCTGCAAGCCCAAAAATCATCCTCAGGTTCAATTGCACAACCCCACACCTCTCCCTAGGGACAGCTGAGTATGTTCTGTTAGCCTTTTGGCTGTTAACATCCATATGACTGCAGGATAAACTTCAGACAAATTATTTTGGTTTTTATTTATTTTTGTTTGCAGGTGTATAGAGTTGATTGTTGTGGTTTTTGACCAGTAGAAATGCAGTTATAAAAGTAAAATTTAAGCCCACTGTCAATCACACTTTTCTTAGTTATTTTTCACAAAGGCTTAAAAGCCATCTGTGGTGTCCCTAAGATCAAAGCATCACAAACTGAAAATCTCTCTTTAGACAATTCAGCTGCACAAACTGCAATTTGGACAATATGTACTATGTTACTGGTTGTCATGTAGGTAGCAGACTAGGTTAAGATATTATGACCTAGCAGCTAGAAAAAAAATAGTCTTTTTACTTGTAAAAGCAAAGTAAAGAATCAAGAACTACCATGAACATGAAGATTTTCTGTCTTTTCCATTGATTTACTCTTCAGAACCAAACTGGTCTTTGAATTAATGCACAAATCTGACAAAGGGTAAAGCAACATTTAAATTACCATTGAGAAATACCCAGCCAAAGATAATTACTTCTTCTATTGTGGCTCATTAAGAAACTGTTCCATTAAAGCTGTAGAGTTAAATAATGAAGGAGATGAGAGAGTTAAGGTTTGGCAAGCTACTGTGCAAGTGTGGAAGTGCTTGTAAAATGCTCAGATTGTACTTTTAAAAGGTTGGATCCTTCTCCCTTTTTACAACCTACCTTGTTTCTTCCTAATATCTCCTTACTGATGAAAAGAATCTTGTCATATTTGCCTGTTTGGAGCTGGAAGGAACCAAGCAGGTGACAAAGTGTTATAGAAAGATAGTAAAGGACAGGAGGAGCAATAGATTTCAGAGGACTTAGGCTGAACATCACCATGTGTAGTCTAGCTGAGTTCAGAGTGCAAGAATATGTGGAGAGGATGGGCTTGATTTGGGAGCATTAGAGGGGGCTGAATATTGGGCTGCAGAGGGAGCTCAGTGCCATCATAGAAAATAGGAAGGCTAGAATGGGGTGGCAATCTAAAACTGCTGCATAACACTATTCACATAATCAAGTTCTTTTCTGCATTATGGTTTTGGCAAGATATCACAGCCTTATAACTGTGTTGCTACAATAAGGAAAGACAGCAGTAACTGACAGAATATAATCTCTTTTAACAGTTTGGCTTGATTTCTACTTTTGTGTTCCAGTTTCACACTGCAATATCTCTGCAATAACTAGACATAAATGGACAAAGCACCAAGCACCACTGATCACTTAGTAGAGAAATAGCTCATGTGATTGTGTCCTATGGCCAGTCCACTGAGTTTGATACTTCTGCCATACTCATTTCATACTGTCTGCTCATTAGAATATTTTGATTAGTTTTCCAAGTATTTAGGTCATTTGTTCTTGTCCCTATTGCTCCTATTGGAAAAGCTGTTCTAGAAGCCCAGAGCTCTACTGCCAGGAATCTTCTTATTTCCAGCCTAAAATTATTCATATCCAATTTATGTTTCTGCTTCTTATTTGATACTGCAGACTCTGAAAGTGAAGAGTCTCAACAGATGAGACCAATACTTTAAAAATCATGTAGAGCTCTTAGCCTGTACCTCATGCTAAGCAACCTTAAACTGGTTTAGAAGCCTGTAGCAGAGTTCTTACTGCATTTGTCAAAAGAGGGAAGAAACAGAAGTGTGATGCTGTTTGCAATGATCCTTGCACACCTTTGAACAGCCCAGATACTTTACTCAGTGGCAATATGTTGAGGCTAGAATTCTTAGGATAACACGAAAGCAACCCCTTTGTATTAGTTACATAGCTTTGTCTGTCAAAAACCAGAAGTGATCTCCAAATGAGAGAAGCTGCTACAAATTTCATACAACTGCCCTGTTTCCATTTCAGCTGGAAAAGCCTACTGACCTTGCTGGCTCTAACATTACCTGAGGTGAGACCAGAAGAGATACAGTGTTGGGTCAATAGATACTGATACCTGCGAATCCAATACTGATACCTGTGTATCTAATTCAAGCGTTTGCTTTCTGAAACTGTATCTACCTGCATTGCTTTTTATTAACTGGCCATTATGAATGTGACTCTGGCAAATTTGCTGCTGATGGAAACGTAGACACGTCCCTTGATACTGTCTAAAATGATTTATAGAGAACAGAGAATGACAATGGGACATGTGCCAGTGAAGAGGTCAGAAGCAGTGTAAAAACCTGCCCAACAATCCCTGTCAGTAATAGGCTAGTTTTTCCCCAAGTCTCTTTGGTAAAACAGAACTCCTTCCACTGCCTTGCACCCTGCTTGCCACCAACACTGCAAAAACAAAAGGTCATCTGAAGAACTGGCTCAGGAGCTCTAGCTGCCTGCCCATGCTAAGAAGTATCTCCAGATCCATGTCAACCAGTTTTCTGGGCTTCAATCTAAGTCTTGGTCTCAGGAAGACAAAACATATACATTAGCCTCATCCTTACAACTTTTAGGTGACACCACATATAGCAAGGATAATTACTTCACATTTGCAGCAGAAAAGTTCATCTAAGTGGGAAATTTTGTGCGGAGGAGGCATTCTTAAAGGTCATATAAGCCACAGGACACCAAAAGCTTGTAAGGCCTTTGGGAAAACAAATTAAATTGGAGGAGGGGAGCAAACAGACACAACACACAGGGCATGACACAGGTGACATGACACATATTAGGAATAAAACTATAGATCAGGAATAAATTTTTTTGTCTATTACACAGTAGTCCTGATATTCCTACTTTATAAGCAATGTATTTGGACTGCCCAGAGCTCCTAAATTAGGGAAGTCTATCAATTTTGTCTAAGTTTCCTCAAAGTATTTACAAGAAGACACAAAGCAGTAGAAAGTGAAGTCCAAGGATGTAAATAAAAAGAGCAAAACCATGACTGAATGTCCTGTGGTGAAAATACATTTGATAAACTCTTAGCTTAAAAGATAGGAAGACACCAAGCCAGAAATATGTCTTTCCACTGACACATAGAAACACAATTGTATGACAGATGGAAAAAAAAGGTTTCAGAAGACAATTTATTTATGGCTTAACGACATTTAAACCCACTATTATTAAGTTAGCTTAAATGAAAAAGAAATCACTGGCAAATTGGAAAAGAACAACCCTTAGGTCAATCTGACTAATATGTTTTCCTACATATGGGAAAACATCCCTTGTAAAATTTAAACCTCACAGTTGGATGAGAACACATAAGCAAATTTAATGCAGAGCGTAGATTGTTGGTTGTGACCATCCACAGCAGTGTACAATCAGAGCACCCCACAAAAATCAGAGACTGTCAGTTTCTCTCCATTTAAAACTGCATAGAATTCTGGATTTACCAGCAAAACTAGGATGTCTCCTTCTAACACCAGGCCAAAACTTTCTTGAAGATCTACTCAAAGCCACTTAATATATCACATTTGAAAAGGGTTAAATAGCAGATTCTAAAATCCCCTCGATCTCTTCATAGCCTCTGCCTAGGAGCATTGCATTTCCATTTGAACTACAAATGACCCTGTACACACAATCATGTAATTCATATTTATATAAACAGAGGGTACAGTATGTATAATTTGAAAGATTTCTGGGAGGGGATGCATCATAACTAAATTCCCACTTTTCCCTTGAGGAAACAATCCCATTTGGTTTTAGTTAACTTCAAAGGAGAAAAGTATTTTTCCTTCTGTGTCAATAATTTAACAGAAATTTGTCATTTCTGTCCACAAATCCAGCTTTTTGAGTTGCCCTAACTGTTCTCAGTAAAGCAGTGACACACACACACACACATATGCAAGCCCATACCCCCCCCTTTCACACACACACACAAACATACAGAGCACAGCAACTGCAGCACAATGAAATGCTCCTGCAGCAACTTCTGACCATGGAAATTGAGTTTAGTTTCACTGACTTGCCAGAAACCTCTCCACACTGGGGAGTTGTATTTCCAAGCACATACCATGGGACCAGGACCTTTGGTGACATGTTGTTCCAATTTGATTGAGGTTGGCTTGCAGGCCAGGCCTTTCAAATCATAACCAGCACAGAAATTACCTCCTGTGAAGCACTGCAGAAAAGTGACTGCAGTGGCAAACCTGGGAAGGTTTCATTTTGTGGTCAGTGCAGCTTTAAGTGCTGATAACACTTTTTTCCCCTTAGAGTTTGTCCCAGAAGTGTTTTGGGGTAGGCTGAAAGGACACTGTTTGATTTTACTTGGAAATTTCTGTGCCCTGATTGTCTAATTCAGAACTGGAGGGTTTGTTTGTGGGGAGGGAAGTATGAACATTTAAAGGAACTGATTTGGATTAGAAAATATTACATATAAATCTTAGGCAATCATCACTTTTTTTCAGCCTATTCACTGTCCACAGCACAGAGCTAGGAATGCATTATTTTCAAAACAAATTATTAGGAAAAGTGCAATGATGTCTATTGTCTATAATAAAGCATAACGTTTAATTCATAATGAGTCAAACTGTCCCAATTTTAAAAATCCGCAAATACATTTTCCCAAGCCAAGTAAGAGCTGCAGCTCTGCCTCGGTGGAGCAACCTTAACCCTGAGTGACAACAGGCTGATACTCCCATGCTTTCTGATCCACGGCTGTCAAAGCCTCAGCGTGGTCACTGTCCACCATTTGCAAGCGAGCCCTGCTAAGCACTTCCCTCAATTATTTGCTTCTCTGCAGAAGAGATTACGAGCAGCTACCTCACTTAGGAAACTGATCTTAGGTCAGACTGCAGCATTTCATAATGAATTATAGTGTTTGATAGAACTGCTCAAACAAAGTGAAAAGTATAATAGCTAGAAACATGTTCTCAAGTGTACGCTAATCATGTATCTTGCTTTCAAGTTTAATTTAGATACTAGTTGAAGTATAAAATTCATCCGGGCTTTGAGCTGTATAAATAAGTCACGTTTCAAGACATAGGGCCAGTAGATTGGAGTAGTTTCTTTGACATATCACTGAGATTACACTAATCCAAACTGTCTGGAAATCTGACTCATAAATTAGAGATATTTAAATGGGAAGTAAGTCCTAATACAGCTCATTCTGTCAGCTATATGAAATATAAGCAAGAGAAGAAAAAGTTCTCCATTCTGACTTACATTATTGACTGTTTACACCGCCATAGAAACTGAAAGATCCTTACGAAAGTATGATGTATCTCAAGACTGCAGGAAAAAGTCACAGGATACTCTGAGTAGAACACTCGCAGCACTACATGCCCAATAATATCCATTTCCTTAAGACTGCAATATGATACACATTTGTGTTAGGTTTTTTTACATCTATTAAATAGCTTGTTGGAGAACTAGTGAGAAGTAATGAAGCAAGCTCTAAGCGCTAATGGATATACAGGAGAGTGGAGGAGAAAGCTGTACAGGCAGCCTTAATTCCTCTCTTTCATACCCCAATAGTTCCTCTTAACAGCCCTTATTTTGGTGCTCTTAAACCCAAGGCAGCAATGAGGAGACTAGCTTCTTCCCTCATGTGGATTTGCCAGATGTTCTCCGCCTCCTGGGGGACTTTTTTGTTGGATACGCACATACCTCAGCACCTGTAACAGGAGTCATGAATCACCACTCCTAAACCTTTAAATTAACACTTCTGCCTTCACCCTGAGCAAACAGCTCTATCCATGGGGCCAACAAAAGTTTTGCACAAGGCCCTGCCTCGGCAGCAGTCAGTGTATCCCTCTAATAGGGAGACAGAGCAAGGTATACCAACAGGAAATCTGACACACTGCTTTGCAAGCAGACAGGTCAGAATGCGTGATCTCAACAACACAGGGATGGATGATGGATGGAAAAACCTACGTATCTCCAGGAAATGATAAACCCATCCAAACTTCATTCACAGATAAATGGTGTTCCTCCTCTTTGCTGGGATCCCTATTGCTCAGCTACCACCCCTGTGGTAAAGTGAGTGTACTTTGTCTTCCCCTGAGGAAGAAGGCACCCTTTCTGGATGCATAAAGGAAAGCTGAAAGAAAGAACCCACAAAGAATGAAGGCCTGCTGAAAAGTGCTACTGTCTTATGGAGCCATCTAAAGCCAGGTTACAAACTGATTCAATCTGTTAAAATAAATTTAAAAACAAGGGTAGACTGTGGTCAAAGCATTGCCACTATATGTATGACATCAAGAATGGAAGATGAAAGAGATTTTGCTTTCCTGCACCATGAGCTACGCAAAGTAGTGTCTCTCCATAATGAACAATGAGGGATGTTCTGCTCCAGGACAGGAATTCCCCTGGAAACACAGTCTGTTGACTTCTAATGAGCTGGTTTGCCTGCCAATATGTGAAGAATAAATTCACACATTGGGACTATCTTCTGAACTTTCCTTGGGCACGTTGTAAAAAACGAGGATATCTTCCCCTGAGCATAGGAGAAGGTCCTTATCCTGAAAGTGGAAAAACACATGTAAACAAGCTATGCTGATTCTTTATCCTTGAGATGGTAAAAACAGAGTTCAGAAACATACTCAACAGAAGAGAAAAATAACTCAGCATATGAGTTCTTCCCAGTGCTGTGTCAGATTCATAAATGCATATGCAAATCTCTCATGAAACTACTTTTTGGAAGACATTAAAAAGGAGCACTTCATTAACATGTTGCTGAGAGTCAGCAACAGCTGTATAAACCTAAACACCTACCTGCATTCCAATTAGAAAACAGATTAAAAGATAACCAAGATTTTTTTCATTCCTGAATGACAAAGAGATGTTGATATAAAATTAACTTTTTACTCAAGTTTACAGTAGGAATGAGGTAAAGAAAATACAGGGTGTAGAAATCTAAAAAAATGGGGATGAAATAGGGGGAAAGAAAGAAGAAATCAAGTATATTCTGACTGAAAGAGTCTTCAAGAACTACTGCTCAAGAGGAAATCTGTTACTGTAAGCCACATGATAGGGTTGCAGTTAAAAAGGTTTTTTAAATTACTATATCTGAAGTAGGCTCTAGGGCTATAAAGACACTCCCTGTGGACCAGACCTAATAATGTTCAAATGTATGTCCTAGCCAGGGTCTTTAAACTTTTTAAGATTCCTGGGCACATACAGGATCAGGCAAAACACACAGTTTTATATATATATATATACACACACACCAAATACAGTATATGGTAACACTTACGCAGGAAAGGAATGATTCACTTTCCAGTACTGCATCCAATGAACCATGGAATATAACATTTTTTATTTCTTGGTGGTAACTGTCAAAATGCATTTACTTTGGGAAGATGAAGAGGGAATGCACAAAGAAGTGTAGAATAATTATGTGTTGAAAATTAAACCCAGTTGTCTGAACAGGGAAGAACAATGTAAAGTACCAAAGGAGGTCTAAAGTGTTTTGGCCAACAGAGGTCATCCAAGACGACATACTTTGTGAACAAGAGGCAAAGGCAGCTCTCTGTAGTGTACTCCTCACCTCTGTTTTTGAGAGTTCAGATCTACGTTTAACACCACAGAATTCACAGTTTAGTGGCATAAGGCTGTTTTTCTCACACCTGTCCAAAAAAACTGTGGGTAATGTCTAAGGACACAGAGGCAGGCCCAAATTATTTGTTCACGGATATATGTATGTGCAGGACTCCAGAAAGGGATTTTAAAGAACAAATTCCCATTCAAGAGTGGCATGAAAGAAGGAATTTTCTCCCTGTTTCAGACCAACAACAGTGACAGAGTTGGAAGAACCATGAAACTCAACCTCTCCAGGATGTCTGTGGAGCCAGGACGGTGCTGGCAAAAATTTGAACCCCCAGTTTGCATCCTGAATAAACCCACAGGACAGGCTCTCTAAGACCCAAAGGGTCTCTGTCCACCATATAGAACACCTGAATTATGCAGTTTCACTGCCAGAAAGTCCTGCTAAGGAAGCAGTGGGTAGAAATGACTGTCACTGTAGAACATCCATGGAAAAACCACAGCTCCCTTGAAAGCAGAGAAGTTGCCCACGGTCTCAGTGCTTCAACCATCACCACTGTGACAAGACTGAGATGTATATAGCATGTACTGTGATTAAGACATTGCTTCACAAAAACCAAATACAACAATTAAATGAAATGAGATACTTGGTCTGCTGATGGTGGAGATTCTTGCCTATCAGAAAGTTATCAGCATTGGAATGATTTTTCTGGTAATCTGTCCCATGTTCTTTTCTTGCACCCTGACTGATTATGCCCTGAAGAGATTCCACAAAGACATTGAGAAAAGAACAAGCACAGAGCCAAAGCAAACCTTGCAATGACTGATGCCAAGATGAAGGGGGGCCCAAAGGGAGGCTAGGCAATGATGGAATCTGAGCACTTTGGACAAGGGAGGATAGCATGCACTTCTCAAGCCTGTGCATATAACAAAATATAAAGAGAGACTATAAGCATGTAACTGCCATGTGCCCTGGATTTTAAGGATGGATACACAGACTTAAAAGTTTAATACATTTTCTCACTTTACATCGTTTGTGTCCTACATAAAATTCACTTATATGCCTCAAGAAAAAAAAAAAAAGTTGTAAATCACACACAGGTCCCTGTTTTTTTTCTCACTTTTTTTTTTTTTTTTAAAGGTTTGTTACAAGAAATTTCATAAATTTTTAGGACATGCAACACCAATGTTTTCCTCTTTTCCCTTTGGCTGTGTAATATGTACTAATGTGTTAGCATTGTTATGTCATAGGTTCTGTAAGATAGAATAAGCAATAGCCTGGAAACTGAGGGAAAGAAAGTGAGTGATGGTCAGGATGAAGTTTTCAAAACTACTGCCATTCCCACTGTTTTGGTTACAGAATGTTCAGGTTGAGGTATTCTAGAAAGATTTTGACTCATCTGTGATTAAGTAGTCAGTACTTCTTTGTGTTACACTTCTGTAAGGTATCTCAGGCCATGCTCATTTAGACACTGCAAACAGTTGAAGGCTTTCTCTTACCTTGCTCCAAAGATGCCAGCAGCACTCCCAAAGGGATACAGACAGCAGCACTGCCTGGGCCAAAAGGTCATGTTGACCCATTCAAAGCACAAGTGGAGCAATTTTGCTTTGTGTAAGGATGCCATCAGCTTAGGTACTCCAAAAAGCAAGGAAGAGTTCCTCATAGAACAAAACATAAACAAACAATCTTGTGTGTTATCTTTTTGGAAGCAACTGGTAACATCAGGAACACATATTTTTTTGCAGATAATATGATGTCATCCTAAATAACAGGAATATCCATGTTTTTCAAGGTTTTGGGGTTAGCTAGCTTTGCAGGAAACAAAAAAGATATTGTGAATGACACTACAGAAACCATGAGACACAAGAGCAGAAGACTATAGCTAAATTTGTAAACTCTATTACTCTATAGAGGTAAATGGAGATATTGTCTATAGATATTTGGCCCAGCATATTTTTTTTAAAGTGAAGGAACAAAACCATTTCAGGGCTGTGAGGAGAGCTATTCTTCCTGAAGCTCCACACTGTCTCCCCTGACACTCACGGAATGACAAATCCAAAGGCTGGTACATTTACATTGTTGTATCTTTGAGAAGCAGGAAGACTTGGTGGATGACCCACCTAGTTGATCCAGGAGAGCCAGTAGATGTAATCTTTTTGGACTTCAGCAGAGTTTTTTATATTGTCTTTCACTGTATCCTTCTGGACGAAATGTCCAGCATACAGTTGAATAACCACGTTACATGGTGGGTGAGCAACTGGCTCATGGGTTGGGCACAAAGAGTTGTAGTGAATGGGGTGACACCAGGCTGGCATCCAGTCACAGGTGGAGTTCTGCTGGGCTCCATACTCAGCTCAGTTCTCTTTAACATCTTCATTAGTTACTTGGACACAGGACTGGAAGGAATACTAAGTTTGCCTACACACTAAATTGGGAGGAGCTGTCAACTCCCTCGAGAGCAGAGAGGTCCTGCAGAGAGACCTCGAAAAATTAGACACACGGGCAATCACCAACCATAGGAAGTTTAACAAGGGCAAATGCTGGATTCTGCACCTGGGATGGGGCAGCCCTGGATGTACTGGGGAATGAGAGGCTGGAGAGAAGTACTGCGGAAAGGGACCTGGGGGTCCTGGCCAACAGCAAATTGAATATGAGTCAGCAGAGCCCTGGCAGCCAGGAGGGCTCACCTTGTCCTGGGAAGCATCAGGCAAAGCATCCCCAGCTGATCAAGGGATGGGATTGTCCTACTCTGCACTAGCACAGCCTCACCTTGAATATTGTGTGCACTTTTGGGCACTGCAATGTAAAAAAGATATTAACCTGTTAGAGAGTGTCCAAAGGAGGGCAATGAAGGCGGGGAAGGGCCTTGAGGGGAAGCTTTATAAGGAGTGGCTGAGATCACTTGATTGGTTCAGCATGGAGTAGATGAGAATGAGAGGAGACCTCATTGCAGTCTACGACTTGTTTCTGGGGGGAAGGAGAGGGACAGGCACTGATCTCTTCACTCTCATGACCAGTGACAGAATTCAAGAAAACAGCATGAAGCTGAATCAGGGAGGTTTAGGTTGGATATCAGGAAAAGGTTTTTCAGACAGAGGGGAGTTGGGCACTGGAACAGGCTCTCCAGGGAAATGGTCATGGCACCAAGCCTGACAGAGTTCAAGAAGTGTTTGGACAACGTTCTCAGGCACATGGTGTGATTCTTGGGGTGTCCTGTGCAGGGCCTGAAGTTGGACTTGATCCTGATGGGTCCCTTCCAACTCAGTATATTCTGTGATTCTATGACTTACACCACAAGTGTGTTCCTTGCTAGTCACTATACTGCCACACATTTGACTTAATTCAAATGAAAATCCTAGAGAAGCTAAGATCCCAGCAGATTGCAATCAGCAGAGCATTTGTATCTGCAGTTACCAGGCGATAAGCCATTACACAGTTGGCTATATTCTTTTTCAATATAAACCAAAGTAAAGACAGATTCAAGTTTTCATTTGCTTTTTCATTTGAGACACTAAATTTAGCAAAATGAACTTCACTGGAGAATACTAGTTCACAAAAGGCTGGCCATCTCCAAACGTAGGACTATAATGCTATATTGGTTGTTTTGGTCCTCTACTCTCCTTAAACAGTTGTTTTCTCTCAAAAATGACAGGAAAATTTGATTTAGACTTCTACAGTTCTGAAACACCAAGTGAGTTCCACTTATTTAATTTGTATTTTCTAAAGTTTATTGAAAATTCACCATATGAAAATTAATTCCTCCATTTTTATTCATGATGTTTACAAGGCTAATAATCAACACTTGATACTCCAAGGTGCAAATGTTATGCATATTTAACTATATATATATGTCCTCTTATATGTATGTCCTTATGCATAACTTTCATAGTGCCTCTTCCAGTTCAGTGTCATGTGGAAGCAACCTTGTAATTTGTAGACATGAGAGTAAGCACAGGAAGAGAGGACATTCAGGACCTGGGCTTCAAAAATACACCCCTGCTCCAAAGTAATTTGATATTTGAGATGCAACCTATGCTTCACCCTCATAAACATACTAGCATGGAACAGAACAAATCACTAGTTTTCTACCATGCCATATAAGGTATGCCTCCATGCAAGGACAATGAACACTCTCAGGAGACATATAGTTCCCCAATCACTAAAATTAAATAATTTCCAGGTTAGACTCTTTGTGGGAGAAAACTGAGGAAGCCACACTGCTCTAAAATGGATGAGGCTCAGATACTGAATTTTCTGATTAACATGATGCTCTACATCTTTAAAGAGAATAAAAATAAAACTTGCTAGTCAAAACCAGTAAAAAGTGCATTTTACAGCAAGCACCAAAGAAAAACAGTATGGCTTTTAAAAATGTTTTGGCTAGCCTTAATTTTAATATGTAAGTGTACTTCTAAGAAAAATGTTGAATATTCCATAACCCAAGCTTTTCACATGCCTGTTTTCATCCAGTTGTTGAAAAACTTAGGGGACTGGGGAATTTTTGCCTTAAATAGATGCAAATCATGTTCAATTACTCATTCATGTAATCACATTTTAGGGAGGGCAAGGAGAGAGTAGAGGTGTAAGAAACCCCATCTCATTCCGGCCATTTTATTTTCTAGGGCACAACCACTTTAGCATTTTCAGCCATGGGGAGATTGAAGAGGGTTTTTTTAATACTGAAAAATCAAATTTGAATTGCTTGGGGAGGGGAGGGGGGAAGACAAAAGAAGAAGAAGAAATTAGTTCCACACTGCTCAGAGAGGAATTCTTTCATTTTTTGGTTCCTGGACAAATACCATTCACTGTGTGTCAAAGCATTCCCTTGACAGCTAACACTGTCAAAGTAAAACTGAGCCATTGTTGGCAAGTGCCAGCAAAATGGCTCTGACAAAGTGGAAGACAAGGATTTGACACAGCTAGAACCCAACTCTCTGCCTAGCTATCCCTAAAGAAGAGCTGGTACAGCAAAAACTCCACAGTGGAAAACCAGAAAAGGCATTGTATTCACAAATGAACACCTTTAACTACAGATGTAACCTAAGAACGAGAGTTGGCCTGGGGCTGGAAAGAAATGTTGCATCTGCAGAAGCAGGAGCAGGAATGGCTTTGCATATTTTTCTCAAGCATATAGTGACCAAAAAGCCCTCAGAAGCCTCTGGAGCTGTAAGGTGAGGGCTGGAAGACTATATTCCCCTGGAAGTCACTCTGTTTAACTGTTTTGCATGGCTTATGAGAAAAGCCTATGCTTTTAGCAAGTTCTTTTGCAAAGCATGCATTTTCTACTTTGATTGTGATTTGTTCTTGACCAGCAGGATGATAAATTAGAGTGCTCAAGGAATTAGAAGTCTGGAAAAACCAAGCACTGTCTGGCAACAGGCTAAGTGAAATTCAGTATCTGCTTTAAGGTCTCAGATAGGCAAACTAAGAGGACCTCCATCGCAATGCAAACAGCCAGGCACAGTCCCAACAACTGGAGCACATGCGTTTGAGCAACAGGGAAGCTAGAACTGGGGTTCAGTCAGACTTACCTGACTGAAAGCACAGAAAACCCATAATGAGCTCTCACTGTAGATTTCTGCTGACCATTTACTCTCAGGGTTGATGGTCCTAGGAAACTTCATGTTTTCAGGAAATATAGCTAGAGCAATCCACTTTAAAGTTTTGAATGTCAGTGAAAACAAAACATCAGTTTCCTGGTTTATGGCATCATTAACATTAACAGGTTTCTGACCTGTCAAACCCAGTTGTCATAATGCTTGATGCTTTTCTGCGGTGACATCTCTCTCTCCACGTACAATGAAAATACAACAGCCGGACTAAAAATGCACTTGGGCTTATTAAGAAGTGTGCCTGGGATGCTTATGTTCTCCCATTACAGAGAGATGAACCTAGGGTATTACTCCTTTACCCCCACAAAAGTTGCTTTTTCATGAATGTGATCCACCAAAAAGTACGATTTCAATTTTTACAGAATTATGTTTAAATTAATTTTGCTCAGTTTGTATTTTAAAAAAAAAAAAAAAATCAACAAGTTAGAACACAGGCTATTTCCTGAGGATTAATAAGAATGACCAGCTGTGAAGAATGGATGGTCTCAGACACAGCTGGAAACCACTAATCTCCCTGCACAAAATGAAAAATATTAAACTTTTCCTTAATGCCTTAGAGAGATCTAGTGGAGTCTGCAGGCATGCACCATCTGTAGAGACTTAGTTAAGAATCCTGCATGCTTCACATTTCTTGAAAACTCTCTTGGTAGTCCCCCTTCAAAAAAACATTAACTTCTAATTAGTCAGTAACTGGGATTAAATGAGAACAGAGAAAAAATTTCTCGAGATCCAAGAACTCAAATGTACCAAGAAATGAAATCAAGGAATTAAATTCTATTCTCAGAGTAAAGAACTAGCTTGCTAACCTTCTGGGAAGGGATTGTCCTTTAGTACATATTTGAACAGCATCTAGCAAACACAGTTCAGATTTCTAGGCACCACTGGAGCACTAAACAATAAAAATAACTGCAGGAATTTACACAGAACTCAAAAAAACTCAAGCAAAATGCTAAGTACCATTCAACGATGAAGGTGCATTCCTTGTCAATGTTTTCACTGCATATAGTCAAAGATACAATATTGTGCCTTTAAACAGAACTATGGAGGTAACTGAAGGTTGAAATTCAGAAGAAACAATATGGCTGATTTTCATTCTGCTTCATCCTACTTTCCTCAATCCAGCCAGCTGCATTTACACAAACTGAGGTTCTGTCCTTATAACTCATTTCTGATGGACTCCTGGATAGACTCATCTCTCTTTCTGCCTTGTACTGGTAGAAATGTTAATGCCAAAAACTCTTCCACTAGAGAAAGAGAGTAGGGAGCCCCAATGGCAGGACATACGCTGTGAAGACATTTGTCAACCCTGCACAGCTATCTATTTACACACTTGGGGAGAGAAAGGCTAATTGTTGTGGGAATGGGTTATTTTGTCATATATTATTATTCTGGATCAAGAGTGAGGAAAAACTGCTGGCTCTCCTTGTAAAGTTATTGTATTTTCAATTGCTAGCAAGGTCTCCCAGAGCTCAGAGAGGTATTCTGTTAAACACTGAAATAAATAAAAACTGCTGTCTGATTGGCCAAAGATGAATAATTTCTACTACCCCCACATGTATCCATCTAGGATGTGCTTATTTGCATGATATGTGAACTAATTGTTTAACACTACCCCAGAACATAGCATTGTTCACTCAGAGAAAGCTACACAATAGAAGTTTATTGACTCATCACACTACTATTTTTTAGCCAATTATGTGCCAGGATTTTTCCTTCAGATATATAACAATAGCAGAAGGACGCTTCATTTACTTGGGACTATTACTCTCCTGGGTGGCAAAATTAAAATCAGCCTCTATAAAACACACTTGTGACAGCTTACAGCAACCCCAAACGGCACAAAGGGCATACTTTATGCTTATATACTTATTAGCAGCGATCTGGAAAACTGCAGGGGGGGTAGAGGAGGTGCCAACCCGGTGAGGTGTGGGCCAGGGCGAAACCTTTTCTCCATCTCTCCCATCGAATGCTTCCACGTAGGACAGCAGCCATCATCCCAGGATGCCCTTGCCCTCCCGCCCAGCCCAAGAAGGAATTCTCCCCTGTCGTCCCGTTAAATAGAGCAAAACCTACCAGGTTTACCGGACAACGACATGCAAAGCGTGCGCAAACTTACGCGGGTGTGCAGTAGGTGCCGGCGGCAGCAGCAGCAGCATCAGCGCTCTCTGCCGGTGCCCGGAGCCAGGAGCTGGGCACCTGCTGCTGCTCCTCCCGGGACAGGGACCGGGGCTCGGCAACCATCAGCACGACCCACGATGCCTCTGCCTGGACCTGGCCGCCTTGCACCGGCGTCTGGCCTTTTGCTGGAGTCCCTGAGCGACAGGCGGGTTCCAGCGAGCAGGTAGATTGTAAAGGAACGCGTGCGTTAACACGCAGACACCATCCCCACTACAACCTCCTCCTGCTCGGGGCACACCTCGACACGTGCAAGGTGGCACAACAGATGTAATAGGGAATGTAATTGGGCAGATAATAAGATGTAATTGGGCAGATAATAAGACGTAATTTAGCAATTAAGCTGGTGAAGGGTCTGGAGCACCAGTCTTATGTGGAGCGGCTGAGGTAGTTGGGGTTGATCAGCTTGAAGAAGAGGAGGCTCAGGAGTGACCTTATCACTCGCCACAACTACCTGAAAGACGCTGCAGCCAGATGGGAATCAGGCTTTTCTCCTTGGCAACTAGCACAGGACAAGAGGATATAGTTTTAAGCTGTGCCAGTGGGACCCAATGATCTTAGAGATCTTTTCTAACCTTATAGATTCTGTTACCCTCTGGGCTTAGAAAGCATGGTTGGTCATTGAACTGATCCACTTCTGCAGCTTATGAAATATGAAAGAGTGAGAAGGGCCAGCTTTTGGTAACAGGATCTCAGAGGCTGTTTGAATGGCACAGCAGCCCCTCCTCATGCACACGCAGCACTAGCAGCAATCCCCAAAGCAGTCTAGACTGATAGTTTGTGGTTTTTTAAAACGTCTATCAAATCTAGCAGGCAGCCTGTGCATTCCATCACAGCAGCCATAGCTGCTATATCCACTAATCCAGGGACGATGTGTTCCACAAGCACAAAGGTGCAGCCCTATGGAAACGTCTCAGGCCACCTCATGCGATACTCATGCTGCTGTTTCCTACGTGCCTTCAGACTGGCAGCACCGTGACTGAACTCATCATTTGGATAACCTGGAGGCTGAGCAGTCTGCACAGGATCCTGCTACTTGGGGTCTAACACTTTTATCATCCCTGCATAATAGCGTAGGCAGATAAGCTACGACCCAGACACTGCAGCATGACATCACATAATAGCATATGTCCGCAAGGGAAACTTTTATGCCTTCTACAGATAATCCTAGCTTGATTTTTCCAATTCCTCTCTGTCTTAAGTGAGACCCTGTTGAAAGTCCTTTTCACTCCAAAAGCATCTTCTTTACTTTTGGATGCTGCTAGTCTCAGCTCATATGAGCAAAGCCAACTTTGCTCTCATCTAGTGCAAAAGTTTTCAAAGTTAGTATTTTGAGCATTTTCCTTTAAGAAACCTCAAGCTTTTACTGATAGATGGCCTTCTTCAGGCCATTTGTGAGTATTCCTCAGTGCTTTTTCTCCATAACCTCTCACTAGATAAAAGAAACACTGCCAAATAATAAATAGTGTAGATCAAAATACAAGTATCTGAACACCATTACAAAGTGTCTCCCCAGGTCTTGCAACCAAGCTCTGGCTTGAGACATGAGCTCTTTACTATAGTTTAGACTAGAATAGTGCTTTGGACTCTGATACAGGCCCATTATGATACAGAATCAGCTATAGCACTGCATGTTAGTAACACACACTCTGCACTTCACATCATGAATGTGAAAACTTCCATATGTTCAGCTATCATTTTTAAAATGTGGTTTCCTGTTTGCTTTTTCAGTGAATGCTCTCCCTTATAAAGTCTGCAAACCATAAGCATTGTGCAGCAAGTCTGGACTAAACTTTGAAATATCACTTCCAGGTACCATGCTTGTATCTGTTATAAAATATGTCCTTTTCTTGTTTTTAACTGAAGTACATTTCTAGTCCTTCATGCACCAAATACTTGTTGCAATCGGTCTGGGCCTTTCTGCTCTGTCAATACATGAGGAAAGTTTTAGAGAAAAAAACCTCTAGAACTCATTATATCCAATTTGCTAAATTTACCTTTACCTCCCGAATTTTACTGAATCACTGTTGAAATTCTATTGGTTCTACATTCTCCTGTAAACAAAACCAGAGGATGAAAGGAGGAAGGTTAGTCTTCATTTCACTACCCAAAATTTCACTCAGAGTTATAAGCTTCAGGATGACTAAGTAATCTGTGCCATTTCCATGTACATCTATGGCCTTTAATAACTTTTTGTCAGAATTTGCAATCTTCTAGAATGTCAAATGGCAAAAAGATTGTTCTTTACACTACTATCACTCTGGATACATCACTCGGTAAACTGTAATGCCTTTTTAATTATTTTCTGCTATGGAATGTTGTGTCTCTCCAGAAGGAATATTTGGCCAGTCCCACAAGTCACCAGGTTTCCAGTAAATTAGCTGATGAGTAACAGAGGTGGTTACAGTAGCCTCTCTAGTGCCTGTGGAAAAACCTCCAACAATTTATTTGCAAGGGGCTTGGCCATGACCCAGAGCAGAATTCTGAAAGCAAGGAGGCAGCTGCATATCCTACTTGGGCTAATACCTGGACTTTGGGGAAGTGATTTAAGAATGATGTGTATAGTCGTGTGCTGTTTTAAAAGACTGAACAATGTCTGAAATAAAAGACCTGAAAACATCCTTCTCTAAAAAAACAATAAGGGAGACATAAGCTTGGACTTTCTTTCAGGATTATTAATGTTATTTTTCAAAGGACAGTCCAATGTATGGTGCACTGCAGTGTTGTGTGATTACTCTTCATTCTGTGGCATCATGAGGGGAAAATCCATTGGTTAAGTTTCTTCAGAGCCAGGCTGTGGCTGGCTGATGTGGGAGGGAACCTGAAAGGAGAACGTTTTCCTTGTTCCCTATTGCTGTGACTAGAAGAAATAAGAGCCTTAGTGTGGAGGAAATTGGAATCTGCTCCTTGAGTACCTTCTCTTTGGGAAAAGATGAGTTGGGAAAGGGTATGAATTTTTCCCTGAGGTCCCTCTCCCACTCTGTGGATGCAGAGCGGGCAGGCAGTGCCTGTGAGTACTTTAGCGTAGACTGGCAAGACCTGCCAGTCACTCTATTATGGAATAGTCTGCCAAGGAATGGTCTCCCTCCTGAAGCAAGATATCCTTACACCACAGCATGGCTAAGTGAGAAGTCCTGATAGCGTTAGTCAAGGCTGTATACATTTATCACTAGAGAGAATTCACATGCTTTGGCTAAGGAAAAGGAAGCAGTGATGCTTGGACTGGGAAATTTTAAATAACATCTTGATCTGGAACTTCTCTTTCTCTACCAGACTAGCCACTATGAATCATGCAAAACCTAAAGATGAAACACTTTTGCAGTACACTGATTTCCTTCTCTCATTTTTCAGTGGGGGGGTACGTTGGCAGTAAAGAGCAGTGTCCTGACAGCAAAGTTTTTTTCAGACTTGCAGAGGCAGTAACAGATCCCTAAACACAAGATCTTCAGCAACCAGAGATTAAACTCTGGGATCCTGCCTTATTGTCCCTCCAGTGCTCTTTCTCTGCTGAGGCTGACAATTAAACAATTAAAAGGGACAGCCTGCATTAGCTCAAAAAAACATTTTGTACCGATTACTTTTTTTCTTTGTCAAATACAGCAACTAATTTCACAAACTCAATCAGTTCCTTAATACATAACCTATAGGCAGCAGATCTATATGGGCAAGTATAGATCCTTGGTCATTCTGAAGATGGCAACACCAGATAAACAGTTAGACAAGATGCTGTTTGCTTGAGTGTTTTATTTCAGAAGGATTTGTGTTACAAACTTAAAGCTAAGTGCAAACAAAAAATGACAAACTGCAAGGCCAATTGCCTTGTTGGTCACGTACCTTGTTGCCTTTGTCCCCTGTGCTTCCACAATCTCATTCAAAGAGAAAATAGTTAGAAAATGGCATTTGAAATGTCCTAATGTGACGTATTCTATTTTTCTCCCCACCATATTTCAACCACATGTCTCAAGTTTCTGTTTCCTAAACGACTCTGTTGAGCTCCCCCCAAACATGTTTATAGGCCACATTTCAAAAAGAAACACATTTTAAATTAAGGGTCATATGACTAGAACTTGAGGAAACATTTTGCAGTTTGGTTGGTTGGGTTTTTTTGCAAGCTTTCTGGAAAAAAGCTTCACTTTTTGAAAATGTTTTCTGGGAAGAATTTCTTTCATTTGATAATGCTTTTGATTAGAGAATGAATATCCAAAATATTTGTGTGGGAGAGGCAGGAAAACATCAATTTTTTAGCATAATTTTATGCATCAGTAGAATTAGGAAAAACAGAATCATTTTCCCTAGCCTAATGGCTCCTTATCACTCACATTCCCCTCATTTCAGGGGATATAATTTGGTTTAATATCAAAATATCTATCAAAACAAAAAAATTGGTGCTCAATTTTAATGTTCCAGATGTAACTAATTTCAACTGTAAAGATCATGAACGTGTAATTTTGAATTAAATTAACTGACTTATTTCCATGGGACTTTGAGATTGCTATACTGATGGTTCTTTGTGGGTTCTTTTCCTTTCTTTTTGGATTTTTATCATATGTTATATCATTTATTTAGGTCCTAAAAGATTAAGAAGTATGTCTAGGCCTCAACACCATGGTGCCTGAGTGTCTCCTAAATTATTAAAAACAGATATAGCAACATCTATTTTTATGTATAATGCAATTGTTAGTACTCTGACCCGAACTCAGAAAAGGATGTATAGTCAGAAAAAAAACCCAGACAACATATGTCTAACTAAACATTTGAATGCACCACATGGAAGTCGCAAGTTTTAAGAGCAAAAACGGGAGCTTAACAAGGTATTTCTGTGAATCATGTATTTCATCATATATTCAATTACTACTGCCACATGAAAGCAGAACTGAAGAAAAACCTACTTGGTATTAAGTAAAATATAGTTCAGGACCAGTGTCAAGACAGTTATACACTGCCTTTAAGTTGTAAATGAGTATAAAATTTCTGCCTATCCAACTGCTTCTTGCAGAAGTTCTATCTTTCTGCAAAGTTTCACTCATTCTGACAGATAAGTGTAAATGGAACCAGAAGCAAATCGTCCATTTATTCCAGCCACAACAGAAAAACCCAGAAGAAAATTTGAGGCTTAAATTAGTGGTAAGTGAATTAAAGTTATAACTTCCAAGAATGATTTCTGGTCTTCTGGAACTGTAAACAAATGAAATAATACATTGATTTATATTGGCTCACAATGCCTTTGTCAGTTGCAAAGAAGGACCAGTAATCAAAGAGATGATTTTTACAAGGAACTAATGCCAAACTAAGAACACTAAACTTTACAGTAATAAAGCTACCAAGAGCCTGTATAGAATTCAGTGACTCTTGGGAAACAATTAATTCAGTTGTTACACACAGATACAAAGCTCTTAGTTTCATGTCAGCAAAATCTGGTTGAAAACAAAGTTTGATTTCCTTACTCCAGTGTTCTAGTCACAAAGCCAGTCGCTGCATCCAAATGAAGCTGACACCGGTTTGCTAAAAATCTGTCCCATCCAGTTTGAGCCAGTTATTTTGCCCCTGTATTTCTAAGGAAATAAAGCTCATCAGTGATTTTCACTCTGTCTCTGAAGATCCTTATAGGTCTGCAGTCAAATTTGAGGTATTCATGAATAGCAATTCAGAAAAGCATCTCTGTTACTAATCAGCTTTAGCTGGGGATTTAGAGGCTGTTGTCTTCCTGGGGAAAAAACAGGTAGCCTGCCAACAGAAAAATAAACCTCAGTTATTTCTATGTGCCTTTTGTTTGTGTAATTCTGTGCACAATTTCGTTTTCTCAACCAGGTGCAGCAGAGACAGTCACATCCCCGTTCCTGGAGACGTGCGCAGGTTTCACTCTCATGTCCCCTAGCTGGGCCAGGTTACAGCATTTGCACTGCTTATTGCAGGTTGAAAATAGCCACCAAGGTCTTACCACTGACCGCCTTGACTCTGAAGCCAGCTTGGCCTTTGGTCTGACCCCAAAGTCTGCGGAGATAAACTTCACTTTCTGACACAAAAAAGACCCCTCTATGGAGCCACTAGATGGCACTTCGAAAACATGGTTTTGCACATTCTGTCCAGCTAGCTATGGATCTGGGTCTGAATCACAATGTGCACTGTAAACCTTCTGATTTATTTGATTTATTTGATAAGTAATAAATGCTGTTCTCTGAAACTTACCCTGATTACCCTGAGC
>NW_020955730.1:853919-855637 GCF_003031625.1 Empidonax traillii | reverse complement strand
AAAGACCCCTCTATGGAGCCACTAGATGGCACTTCGAAAACATGGTTTTGCACATTCTGTCCAGCTAGCTATGGATCTGGGTCTGAATCACAATGTGCACTGTAAACCTTCTGATTTATTTGATTTATTTGATAAGTAATAAATGCTGTTCTCTGAAACTTACCCTGATTACCCTGAGCAACACACATGTTCAAGAGGCTGACAAAGCAAAATCTCAATTTTACCAAGGACAGAGTTTCTCCTGCTTTCCCCCGTGGCAGCATCCTCTCTGAAACGCTAGGACATCAGTATATAACTGTGGACTTGCTCAGTATGACATCTAATAATCCTTATAGCATCTGTAGGGAGAGGAACCTCATGACAGATGAGATACATGGCATAGTGGAAGAAGCAGTCTCTTTTCTAGTTTGGAAACTATCCTAGAGACTGGTATTTCCAGCCATGAGACTAGAAAATCCACTGTATTTTGAGTATATTTTGTATACTTCTTTCATCCCTACTCAGCCACTCATGCTAGAGGTGAGGGAACTTGGCTTTAAAAAACAGAAAATGAAAAAACTTATTTTAGGCTGTAGGTTCTTCTGGACAGGGCCATCTGACTCTTTGCATGTTTCTCTAGTGCTCAGCACAATAACAGGGCACACTGAGGTCTCAAAACTTTCCTGTAGATGATTATGTCAAAAATAATGTCACCATAGGACATCACAAGATGATGCTAATTAGCTATTCAAAATAAAATTATACTTCTTTTACCCCAGGGCAGAAAACATGGAAACATGCTACCAGTGCAACAGAGATATAGGATCTCTTTAGCCTCTTTATAAGGAGGTTTCAAATCAAGGTAACCTTGCAACACCCGACATACAGAAACTGCTAGGCTTTATGCTGCTATTCAGAATTCATCACCATGGTGAAGGAAGACAAGGCTTTAGAAGGGTTAATCAAAGCATCTTACTGCAGGGGCCCACTGTTCTCCCCCCCACTTTCTCTATCTTGCTCAAAAGAGATCTTGTTCTGTACAAATTCTGCAGACCTAAAATACTTACAGGCCCACAGGAAATAAATCTTAGCCAAAGGAGCCAAGGTAGACATTTGAATAGGTGAAAAAGGCCTGAAGCCAAGGTTTTCTTCAAGCCTGGACGATCAGAACATAGAACAACAGAAAGCACGAAAGGTCTCCGGGATCACCGGATGAAGATGAGTAGATTTGAGACCCCAGAATGAATTAAAGACCGGAACTACCCTAAATTATTCCTCAAAATAGAGACCACACCTCCAACCCCGCCTTGACTCCACCTGCTATGAATATTGTAATCTAATGATGCAAAAATATGCATATGCATGTCGTTATGTTGTAATCATTGCCAAATCTGTATAAAATACTCATTCTGACCTAACCAGCTCGAAGTCTGTTTTCCCAGCAATAGCTGCCAGGCTGCCCGGCCGGCTGCTCAATAAATACCTTGCTGTTTAAAGATTTAAAACTCTGTCTTAAAACAGTTTTCATCTGGCTTTTTAGGCACCAGTACAAAAATGGTTGGAAAAAAATGGGGGTGTACAAAAAATGGGGGGAAAAAAACGGGGGTGTACAAAAAAACCGGGGAAAAAATGGGGGAGGTAAAAAAATCAGGGGAAAAAAACAGGGGTGTACAAAAAAATCGGGGGGAAAATGGGGGTGTACAAAAATTGTTGGAAAAAATGGGGGTACAAAAAATGGT
>NW_020955730.1:852291-853898 GCF_003031625.1 Empidonax traillii | reverse complement strand
AAAGACCCCTCTATGGAGCCACTAGATGGCACTTCGAAAACATGGTTTTGCACATTCTGTCCAGCTAGCTATGGATCTGGGTCTGAATCACAATGTGCACTGTAAACCTTCTGATTTATTTGATTTATTTGATAAGTAATAAATGCTGTTCTCTGAAACTTACCCTGATTACCCTGAGCAACACACATGCTCAAGAGGCTGACAAAGCAAAATCTCAATTTTACCAAGGACAGAGTTTCTCCTGCTTTCCCCCATGGCAGCATCCTCTCTGAAACGCTAGGCCATCAGTATATAACTGTGGACTTGCTTAGTATGACATCTAATAATCCTTATAGCATCTGTAGGGAGAGGAACCTCATGACAGATGAGATACGTGGCATAGTAGAAGAAGCAGTCTCTTTTCTAGTTTGGAAACTATCCTAGAGACTGGTATTTCCAGCCATGAGACTAGAAAATCCACTGTATTTTGAGTATATTTTGTATACTTCTTTCATCCCTACTCAGCCACTCATGCTAGAGGTGAGGGAACTTGGTTTTAAAAAACAGAAAATGAAAAAAACTTATTTTAGGCTGTAGGTTCTTCTGGACAGGGCCATCTGACTCTTTGCATGTTTCTCTAGTGCTCAGCACAATAACAGGGCACACTGAGGTCTCAAAACTTTCCTGTAGATGATTATGTCAAAAATAATGTCACCATAGGACATCACAAGATGATGCTAATTAGCTATTCAAAATAAAATTATACTTCTTTTACCCCAGGGCAGAAAACATGGAAACATGCTACCAGTGCAACAGAGATATAGGATCTCTTTAGCCTCTTTATAAGAAGGTTTCAAATCAAGGTAACCTTGCAACACCCGACATACAGAAACTGCTAGGCTTTATGCTGCTATTCAGAATTCATCACCATGGTGAAGGAAGACAAGGCTTTAGAAGGGTTAATCAAAGCATCTTACTGCAGGGGCCCACTGTTCTCCCCCCCACTTTCTCTACCTTGCTCAAAAGAGGTCTTGTTCTGTACAAATTCTGCAGACCTAAAATACTTACAGGCCCACAGGAAATAAAATCTTAGCCAAAGGAGCCAAGGTAGACATTTGAATAGGTGAAAAAGGCCTGAACCCAAGGTTTTCTTCAAGCCTGGACGATCAGAACATAGAACAACAGAAAGCACGAAAGGTCTCCGGGATCACCGGATGAAGATGAGTAGATTTGAGACCCCAGAATGAAGTAAAGACCGGAACTACCCTAAATTATTCCTCAAAATAGAGACCACACCTCCAACCCCGCCTTGACTCCACCTGCTATGAATATTGTAATCTAATGATGCAAAAATATGCATATGCATGTGGTTATGTTGTAATCATTGCCAAATCTGTATAAAATACTCATTCTGACCTAACCAGCTCGAAGTCTGTTTTCCCAGCAATAGCTGCCAGGCTGCCCGGCCGGCTGCTCAATAAATACCTTGCTGTTTAAAGATTTAAAACTCTGTCTATAAACAGTTTTCATCTGCCTTTTTGGGCACCAGTACAAAAATGGTTGGAAAAAAATGGGGGTGTACAAAAAATGGGGGGAAAAAAATGGGGGTGTACAAAAAATGGTTGGAA
>NW_020955730.1:836461-847298 GCF_003031625.1 Empidonax traillii | reverse complement strand
TCGGGGGTAAAAAATTGAGGTGTACAAAAAATGGGGCGAAATGGGTAAAGAGACAAGACCTGAGCAGCAGAAGATAGGATAGTCGGATACGTTTGCATTTTGGAAGCAGGTATTTCTCATCATTTTGAGACTTACCATGGACATGGCTGGCGCACAAAGATCAGTACGCAACAATTGCCAGACAATTGGTGGTGGAAAACTCCCTTGAAAAACCATTATGCCAGGGAAGGAGCAGCCAAGGAAAACAGAAAATATACACAAAAGTGCAGCTATGAATGGCAGGTGTTTAAAGAAGAATTGTTACAAAGTGTGGAATTACTTACACATATCTGGCCAGTCCCTTTAGAGGCCAGTCACTGCAAAATTATCTCTGACTTGAGTACAAAGGTATAACAAAACTTTTGTTTTCCCTTTTAAATACAGGTAACTAATTATAAGCCTATTTATATCTCCGTTCTGAATAGCATCCTCAAAATTAAATGTGGAAGACAACGTGGTTTTTAAATCATTTATCCTGGTGATAGAATCTTACCCAAAAAAAAGACTTCCTGAAGTGCATTTAGGTTATCTAATTTTGGACTGATCTTTCATTGTTATGGACATCTATTTCCATGTCATATAGCAAGCTGGTCCCATTTATTTATCAAGCTAATGTTTATGGTGTGAGACTAAATCAGACACCTCATGTGACTGAAAAGAACAAACAAATAGCATATTTGGCATGTGAAGAGATGGGCAAATGTGTTTATTCTTCTAACTTGCAGCTAGAAAAACTAAAATGGAGAGGAAAAAAAAGATGCAAATAACTCATCCTACTGTTCTGTTATCACCTATCATTAAAGGTGGACCTGCCTGCACAGTCACCTATGCAGGACAGACTCTTGTCCTTCCACTCCAGTGGAAGCTAGATAACAGCAATAAATCTTGGTTTTGTAGACACTCTGGCATTGGTATAACAACGTACAGAATAGCTGAACTATCAGCATGTGAACAGACTCACTGAGCTTTGCACCTGGGAATATTCAGGTTGTTTTCTGATCAGTCTGGCAGAAGCTGGTGGATCTGTTCAAGAACTGCTACCCCTGGGAACCATGGCCAGAGATTGCAAATGAGCAACTGTGTGATCCATGAAACAAAAATGCTGCAACAATGTGTTCTCTCCTCTAAGAAGTGATTCCAGTACCACTACCTCTGTTTTGATTTTCTGTTTAACTCCTCACTCTCTACGTGATTAAGAAATAAACTAAAATTTAATTCAGACCCACTTTCCCCCAGAGCCACTGAACTAGAACCTCTTCTGCTCACCTGAGATTGGCTCCTTCCAACTTTTATTTCAGCAGTTCCCACATCAACACCAAGCGCTGAGTTTAACAGCCTGATTTAAATAGCCTGCTACCAAACACCCGATTTAAAACTAATGGAAATGAAATGGAAATATTTTCATGTCCCAAGGGAGAATACCCAGACAGATTGATAATCTGCAAGGCAAAACCATACCTCAAAAGTTACTGAGGTGACACACACATCTGACACATAGTGCAGATTACTATGCACTAATAACTTGGGTGGCCTACTTTGGTAAGCAGTTGCTCCTCTGTATGTATTACGAAAGCATATGTATATATATCTATGTACACATATAAAATATACATACACACGTGTCTCTTATTATGGCACACATGTCAAATAAAAAAGTATCTGTTATCAACCTTTAGAAGAGACTGCAGAAATCAAGTAACTGCTACAGAGAGCAGTTTACAAACTGTTGACTTTTAGGACTTCCAGCCTAAGAGAGTAAGGTGTTATTAAATGGTTACAGGATCAAAAACACTGTCAGCCTGGAACAAAAACTGGGAGACAGAAAGCCGCTGTTTAAAGTTGTAATAAACCTCCCAGTCTCTTAAGAAGAAACCAAGGCCACCTTTTTTACACCTCAGAAGGACATTAAAGTAAGTGACTCTCCAATAAAAGACAAAAGACAGCTTCAGTTAAGAAACCTGCCAAGCAAAGAGATTAATGAAACAGCTGAAAGGAATCCCAAAGTCCATAGAAGAAGACTGATTTTGCAAAAGGCAGGGATTAACATTGATGAGGCCAAATGTCCACATGACAGAAGATTTTTTAGAGCAGTGAGAATAAGAGAGATTTTTGGAAATTTCAGGGATCACTTCTAAAGACCAGAGGGCACCCAAGCTGTTATAATTCAGTGTTGCTAAAGTATGAGATGAGGCACACCAGAAGAAAAAACATGCAGGAATTCCTGTGTTCCTATAGCCATCTAGAGCAAGGGCTGTCATTCACTTAGGTCTAATTTCCACTGAAATCATATCAAAATTTATTTTTAAAATGTATTATCAAATACTTTTACATCATGTTTTATCCCTTAAATCGTTTAAAGTTATTATGCCTAGTGCCTCTACTGTCCAGCCCTGGGCTCCTCAATACAAGAGAGACATGGCAGTACTGGAGAAAGTTTCATAAAGAGCCACTAAGATGACGGAGGGACTGGAGCATCTCACATGTGAGGAGATGCTGGGAGGCCTGGGACCATTCAACCAGGAGAAGAGAATGCTCACAGGGTTATCTCATCAATGTATATAAATACTTGAATGGAGGGTGCAAACAGGACAAAGCCAGGCCCTTCCCAGTGGTGTCCTATGACAGAAGTGGAGGCAATGGGCACAAAGTGAAATTTGGGAGATTGCCTCTCAACAGAAGGAAACAGTTCTCATAGTGAGGGTGACCAAGCCCTAGCACAGGTTGCTCGGAGAGGCTGTAGAGTCTCCATCCTTGGCAATACTCAAAAACCTGAACATGGTCCTGGGCAGCCTGCTGTAAGCAACACTGCTTTAGTTGGGGGGGTTGGACTAGATGGTCTCCAGGAATCCCTTCCAACTCCAACTATTCTGTTAATTTATGTCATTAAATGAATGCTAGTGATTGAGTTTAACCTGCACTCATTTGTATATACTATAATTTAAAGGGATTTTCACTGAGATTTCTGGGTGTGTTTGCCAAGTGAAAAACCACTAGATGAAAAAAGCAGGCAGTGAAAATTACCACAGACCAAGAAACCTTAAATTACATTTTAGCTGAAACCATTTGCATTTTTTGGGTGTTGGAATTTTGCTCAATTCAGTCTTCATCTGTATCTCTGTATATAGGTAAAAACATTGTTCATTAAATATACTGGTTCAAAAGCAAAATTCACACTAAGATTTTGGACTAGCCTGTTGATTTCACAAACTGAAACAAAGAACCAATACACCTCAGCAACTTTCAAAATCGGGAGCTCTTCCTCTGTTTTCATAAAAGACTCTGTGTAACCTTCTCCTGTGGACAGGAATGTCTAGTCTTGCTGCCAGTTGATCTCAGTTAATCACACTCCTGACCAGATTTACAGTTCCTAAACACTGGGGAAAATTTTAACTCAATTTCGTCCTTCAACTAAAATTTAAGTAGTGTTAAGGGCATTACTTTTAGAAAACTGTCAAAAATTAGGCAAGCACAAAAATAATTCATAAAGAAAATTATCTTAAGGTGTTTTTACATATTTTCAAGCTTACCTTATTTAAAAACAAACAAACAGACAAACAAACAAAACCACAAACCCTAAAACTTTATTATTAGCCACACTGTTTAAACAATAAAGGAATGGATGAGGGGTAATAGTTGTTTCTTAAGCTTATTCAGCTACAGAACTCCTCCAATCTTAGATTTTTTTTTTTTTTTTAAATCTCACAGTAGGTGAGCCACAGCCTTACCCACAGCCCCAGAGCCCTGGATGCCAACATGGCTGTCCCTGCTCACCAGGTCAGGTGTCTTGGACAGTGCCTGGGAGGCTGGGAGTGTTGGAAGCTCCTCATGGGTGCAGAGGGCGGTGCCAGAAGAGCAGTGCTTCTGGACTGAAACAAGGTGTTGGTGTTGGTCCTAAAGCCACCAGGATGCAGATGGTCTGTGTTGCCAGGCAACAGACGAATTCACTGCTGTCTCTCTTCAAGGGCTGAAGGGCTGTGAGCAAAAGAAACAGAGTCAAAATGAAGGCCTGTGTCTGCAGAGACCCCCAGACATCCCCTCCAGCCCACGTTCCCCACTCACCGCCGCGGATCTCATCCAGTGTCTCTGTGCTTCGCTTCCTCAGGAGCCTCAGGTGGCCGCTCCTTGGGACAGCGGGCTTCCAGCAGCACGGTCCCTGGCCCTGCCGTCCTCCCCTCAGCAGGAATGACCCCAGGAACCACCAGTAGCTCAGGGGGTAGAACTCAGCTAAGTGGCCACCAAGCCCAGCTGCGTGGGCAGGGGGGGCAGAGGGAGGTCAAAGCCCAGCATGTGGCAGCTGGGGCTTGGGCAGCCCCAGGGCTGCACCTCCCTGTCAGTGCAGGAGCAGGGACAGGGGCAGGTTACCCAAAGAGGGACCCCAAGGGGCTGGGGCAGACCAATGAACCTGATGGCCACCTCTTGAAGAGTGACCTCAGGGTCCTCAAGGTACATCAGGCCCTGATGCAGGTCCTCTTCAGCCCTGCTCCTGTCCTTCCCCAGCTGGAAGAGAGCACAAGGACACGGGCAGGTCACAGAGTCCTCTTGTTGCCTGCAGCAGTCCCTCCTGCCAGCACTCAGTGTTGCCCAGAGCCCTCTCTCCCACTGGGTGCAGGGAAGGGAGGGGGGGCTGGAGTTCTGCTGCAGATCTGCTTCCTGGGCAGCTCCCTCCTCCGCCCAGGCCACCTCATGGGGCTCTTCTGGAGAGCTGCTTTTCCGGGCAGCAGTGCACTTCCACAAAGACGTCTTCAACTTCTTTTGGTTCCTCCCCACTGCTGAGCCCAGGTGCTCTTTGAAGAGGCAGATAAAGAACTCACATGTGTTGCTGCTCTCCTGGGAGGAAGGAGGAAAGGTGAGCTTTGGAAAAAGCGGCCCCCTGGCCACAGTGAAGGGAGGTGGGGATGGTGGCTGAGAGATCATCAGTCCCTGATGCCACCCTGCTCACCAGGTCACGTGTCTCTGACAGCATGATGAGGCCTTCGAGCACCTGGGAGGCTGGGAGTGTTGGAAGCTCCTCATCGATATCGTTCCAAAAGTCTTCCAAGTCTTCATCCTCATTGTCCCACTCCAACTTCAAGCTAGTGCCATTGGGCGATGCCTATAGAAGCAAGCACGGTAGTGAGATCCTGGTAGAGTCCGCAGAACTCGTGGCAGGGGATCAAGTCCTTTTTTACTGACTCACAGCCAAGTCAGAGATGGAGCTGCTTTCTGAAGAAGCAGCGCTGAGACTACAGGGCCATCAGTCGACCCAGAGCATGACAGCGAACGGCCATAGTGCCCTGTCTGTAATGCCGGGCTGCGAGAAGATGGTCTTCCACGTTCGCATGGCCACCCTGCAAGGCAGAGCACCATGTCAGCAGGGCAACCTCGACCGCAGCATGGCTGGGGCCAGCTCAGGTGCCTGGAGCCCTGCCTGGGCAGGCAGGAGGGGACTCAGGTGGTGTTCCCCTCTAGGCTGGTCGCTCTGGGCTGGCTCGGCCAGCTTTGGCTGCTGCAGGCCCGGACAACCCAGCAGGGCTGGAAGGCTCAGTGGGATGGAGAACCTCTCTCCTCAGGGGTGTCCTGCATCATTCCTTGCCTCTAGGAGCCAGAGAGTCTCAGGCTCCCTCTCCCCACAGCCAACAAGCCCTCAGGGTTTTCAGGGACAGTACCTGTCTCCTCGTGGAGCACTCAACAGTGTTGCGACTACTTCCTCGGGAAAAAGTCAGCTAGCAACAGAAGCAGGGAGTGGAAGCACTTCTGCACAGGTCCTTTGGCACCTGAAGGGGACACAGGTGAAGACAGTGCTGTCACTGGACTGCAGCCTCAGCTGCCCTTTCCATACCTCTCTGCTGCCTTAAGGTGCCTTCAGGTGCCTGACACACCTGGGTTTGGGAGGGAGGGATGGGGAGAGAACAAGGCCTTAGAGAGCTGAAGGGCTGGGCAATCCAGCCAGCCACAGGGCACTTACATTCATCAGGAAGAAGCATGGGTTATCCATCAGCACCCACAAAATGGCTGTTCCTCTCAGCCAGCGCTCTCTGGAAAGGAAGTCTCTCTTCTTCCTTGGTTTTTCAGCATTCTCTGCATCTTTCTGCTCCAGGACTTCGAGCATGATGTGCATCCTCTCCGAGTACGTGAGGTACCTTTCAAAGGGCTGTGTCAGGAAAGAAGAGAGCAAAGACATCACACCAAGCCCCCTGACGGTGCTGCTTAGCTGGGCAGCCAGAGCAGCCCTGGCCGCAGGTGCCCAGCATTGCCAGCAGCAGCACCCACAGTCACTTCCTGGGTGAGGATGAGAGCAGAGGCTCCTTAGGCTGAGGCAGGAGGGCTGGGCTCATGGTCATGGGCTGCTGGCCCCACAGAGGACTGGGGCTCGCTGGTGGCCAGGAGAGTTGGAGCTGCTGCTAGACACCAGCAGAGTGCTGCCCTCAGATAGTCCCTGCTTGGGGACAGTAGGAACCCTCTCATCAGGGACACTGAGGCCCTGTCAGCCCCACTGATTCTGGGTCCCTTTGTGTTGGAGGTGGCCCAAGAGATTCCTAGCAATGGTGGAGGAAGCTCACTGAAGAGAGGATGAAGGCAGAAGCAGCAGCTGACACTCAGTGCACCTATGCTGGGATGCACAGCATACAGACATCCTGAGCGCAAGAACTGTTTAGTTCCAATGTTATAAAATGTTCTACAGTTGAAAAGTTTTAATGGTTACTGTCATAAGAAGTTTATTATGGTTATGTCTTATTTCCTCTCTTGTACCCTTGTTATCTTCTCCCCTATTGGTTGATGTTAAACCCCTTCCTATTTGTCCTTCCTTATTACATTACATCCTTCCCCACAAATGGTGTTTCCCCTTTCCATGTTTGGAAAAACCCATCCCTATTCCCCATATTTGACTGCTCCATTGCATACTCCTCCCAGTCTCCGCCTTTGTTCCAGTAAGTTCCAAGCTCTCCCCTTCATAAGCCAGTGCCCCTGTTCAATAAATGGCCATTTTGTTGTCACACAGTGATTTGCCTCCAGAGTGGTCCTTTCGGGGTCTTGCACTAAGGAGGGTTACAGCTCTCCCTCTGTCACCTTTGCTCACATAAGCGCCCTGCTGATGGCACACACAAGAGTCTCAGCTCGTTACCTTGACATGGTGCGTCTTGGAAGTCTTCAGAAGGCAGGTTCTTTCTCCTTCTGCATGGCACGCATGTCGTTTCCCCTTGGCCTGACCCTGCCTGAGGAGAGGGGTAGACACGGAAGTCAGGGAGAGCAGCTTTGCCATCAGGCTTTCCAAAGCACCCCGAGATCCACTTGAGAGATGGCAGGACAGAGGCAGATTGTGGAGGGGGTCAGAGTGGGGTCCACAAACAGGCAGGCTTGAGAATGGTGAAAGGAGCAGGGAAGGAGAGCAGCAGAGAACAGGTGGAAGACTTGAGGAGAGCACTCAGCTTCTACAGCAAAAGAGAGCTGGGATACTACGTGAAGCAGCCAGAGAGGCAAAGGTGGTCAAGCAGAGAAGCAGAGCTGGAAGGTGATGTCTGTGTACAGAGGAATGAAGGCCACCACAGTGTCCCTTAGCTTTTTGCTTACAGATGAATTCACTGAGGTAATAGTCTCCCAACGTTCCGTGAATGGCTGAAGGAAGACAAATTCCAGCAGCTGTCTGAGGAATGAGATCTCAATGACAGTGCAGTCCTTTTTTTAAGGCAGTCCTGAGGGAGAGACAGAGGGAGGGAGGAAGAAGAGCAGCAGGGCTGAGGGCAGGCAACTGGTGCCAAAGCCCCATACCCGAGGGTGTGCCCAGGGCTGGATCCCTGGGGAGTCCAGGCGTTGCAGGACCCGGTGGCCCTGTCTCCTGGAGCCCATCAGCTGGGCAGCAGCCCTGGCAGGGAGAGCGGCAAGGGGGGGCGCAGCCTGGCTGGAGGGTTTCTGGGCCTCACCTGCTGTTTGGAATAGCTGTCCATCCATCCGCTCAGCTCACAAATCTTCTCCGTGCCTTTTTCCCCACACGTAGGTGATCCCATATCTGCCAAAGTCCACCAGCACCTGAGTAAAGAGAAGCTGCTGGTCAGCCTCAGGAGCAGACACCTGTTCCAGCAGAAGCAACAGCAGCAGCAACAGAGCAGCTCCACTCCTGGGCAGGACTTGCACTCTCCCTCAAGGCTTCCTCTGACCCTGAGCAAAGCATGTAACAGGGCTCCTGTCCCTGGGCTCCCTTGGGGGCCAGGCAGGAAGCCATGCTCTGCCTCTGTGGCACTTGGCTGGGGACCACTCACCCAGGTGTGGGCAACTCCTCCCCCACAGGGGGAGGAACAGCCCCAGGACTCCCACTCTTTGCACAGGCCAGACCTGAAAGATGTTCTGCAGCTCCTCGCTCATTCTGCACCGAGGACTGTTCTGCAATATTGCCTTCAGCATGTGGTCCATGGCTCGCAGTGTCTGCAAGGAGGACAGAAAGCGGTGACAGTGATTCTTCTTCCGCAGGAGACTCATCAGAGCTCCCAGTGCCAGGGAAGGAGAGGTGCCCACACTGCCCAGCAGAGACCTAGGAGCAGACTGTCTACTGGGAGCAGAGAGCAGATGCCGTAGGCCTTTGCATTCCAGTGGGGAGACATCGAGGAGCAAAGATTATAAAAACTCAAAGGAGAAAAGAGCACGAGGTGTCTTTTCCTCCCTGAAGCCCAGTGCACAAACCACACTGCTAGGTTTCTGGGGTTCTGGCCCTCTAAAGAAACTTTCTGAATTCTTTCCGCTGCCTCAGCATTTATGGGGACACCTGTGTATCTTACTTTATATGCAGGATGGCCAGAGAGCAGCCCAGAGGGACTGGTGGCTCCTGCAGCTCAGCCAGTACTCACCTTCTTCCTGAGCTCATGTACCCTTGTTACACAGAGATAGTGTTCAGGAAGGAAGAGAACAGCTCTGAAGCAGGCTTCTACGAGCCTTCTCTTTTTGCCCTCCAGCACCTCGTCCACCGCGCTGCAAAGAGGAAGGGCCCAACTGAACAATGGTACTGAGAGAAGCACCTCCAGGCCTTGTGCAGGGGCCACGGTCCTCCAGGGAAGGGGTCCCTGGGAGCGATGGGAGGGTACCTCAGTACTTCAATGGCAAAAGGGTAAGTTTCCACACTTTTGTGTGCTTCATCTCCTCCGTGCAGGCATCCACCAGCACACCCAGATCCCCTGGGAAGCCGTCCCCGGCACGCTGATCTATACAGGACTAGTCCAGCAGCATCTGCAGAGCACAACTGAGCTGGGATCCGGCAGCTGACAGAATCCGGTGCCACCAGAGCCCAGCACTCACAGGGTGCAAGTGCCAGGGGTCCTTTCCCCCTTCCCCAGAGCACTGACTGTCCCCTCACCTGCATCTTCTCTACCACCTCATATCTGCGGCAGAAGTGGACCAAGCACTGTGATGAGCTTATGTGGTGCTTATGAACCACGACTTCCTGAAGAAAGGTGCTCTTGTGGGCTAGATTCTGGCAGCTGGGGGACAGAGAGACAAATGGGGGCATGAGAGGGGGGGAACACGGTCAGCGAGACTGGGGCCCTGAGGTGCTGTGCCCTGCAGGAACAGCAGCTCTGCCCACCCAGCAGCCCTCCAGCAGCCCAGCAGCAGAGCCCCTGCCTTAGATGCTGGCACAGCTGCCGTCCAACTGGCCACGCTTACCTCTTGGGGGCTGTCCAGGGCCTGGATCAAGTCCACGACTTTCTGTTCTTCTCTGGACAGGGGGAACAAGCTGACATCTAAGAAAGGGATAGAGCACTGAGGATCATTGCAGGATGTGCTGCAGAGCCCCAGCCCTGACCAGTCCCCTCCCACACCTGTCCCCGTCCTGTGGTGGGTTCACCAGGATCCACTGGGAGAGTTCTGCTGCAGATCTGCTTCCTGGGCAGAACCCTCCTCCGCCCAGGCCACCTCACGGGGCTCTTCTGGAGAGCCGCTTTTCCGGGCAGCAGTGCACTCCATAGAGACATCTTCAACTTCTTTTGGTTCCTCTCCACTGCTGAGCCCAGGTGCTCTTTGAAGAGGCAGATAAAGAACTCACACGTGTTGCTGCTCTCCTGGGAGGAAGGAGGAAAGGTGAGCTTTGGAAAAAGCGGCCCCCTGGCCACAGTGAAGGGAGGTGGGGATGGCGGCTGAGGGAGATGCCCTGGAGTCAGATTCCAGAGCAGGAACAAATAGCACTGGGCTGCAAGGCCCAGAAGCCACAAGAGCCCAGGGGACCAGCGTGCTCTGAGACCGGCTGACAGGGCTGGGCTGCAGGGCAGCTCTCACTGCCCAATGCCCATCTCAGGGCTCACACTCCCACATCAGCCTTACCATGTCAAAGAAGCAAGGGAGGTTTCCCACCAGATCCTCAGCAGCAGGCCTGGCCTTTGCCTTCTTCAGATTTTGACGCATCAGGTTTTCAGGGACCATCACCACCCTTTTTCCAGGAGTCTTCACTGCCAAGACACAGCAGCTCCATCATGTTTGGCACCACAAGCTCCAGTTTTCCTGCCTGTACGAAGGACAGAGTTTCTTATTTCTGATAAGATGCATGTCTGCAAAGCTCCCGAGGCAACCACAAGGTCACAACACGGCAGCAAGGGTGTTTGCAGCACTCACCCCAACACCTGCCTCCCAGCCCACACCAAGCCACCACCTTACCCACGGCTCCAGAGCCCTGGATGCCAACATGGCTGTCCCTGCTCACCAGGTCGGGTGTCTCAGACAGGACCAGGGAGGTTGAGAGTGTTGAAAGCTCCTCATGGATGTGGACAGCGGTGCCAGAAGAGCAGTGCTTCTGGACTGAATCGAGGTGTTGGTGTTGGTCCTAAAGGCACCAGGATGCAGA
>NW_020955730.1:834740-836173 GCF_003031625.1 Empidonax traillii | reverse complement strand
TCTCATCCAGTGTCTCTGTGCTTTGGTTCCTCAGGGGGCCACTCCTAGGCACAAGCTCCATCAGCCCCTGCTCCTCAGTGGAGGAGGGGCTGCTCCCCAACAGCATAGCCCCTGGCCCTGCTGTCCTCCCCCTCAGCAGGGATGACCCCAGGAACCACCAGTAGCTCAGGGGGTGGAACTCAGCTAAGTGGCCACCAGGCCCAGCTGTGTGGGCAGAGGGAGGCTGAGGCCCAGCATGCAGCTGCTGGGGCCTGGGCAGTCCTAGGGCTGCACCTCCCTGTCAGTGCAGGAGCAGGGACAGGGGCAGGTTGCCCAAAGAGGGACCCCAAGAGGCTGGGGCTCACCAATGAACCTGACAGCTGCATCTTGCGGAATGGCCCCAGAGTCCTCAAGGTACATCAGGCCCCAATGCAGGTGCTCTTCAGCCCTTCTCCTGTCCATCCCCAGCTGGAAGAAAGCACAAGGACATGGGCATGTCACCGAGTCCTCTTGTTGCCTGCAGCAGTCCCTCCTGCCAGCACTCACTGTTGCCCAGAGCCCTCTCTCCCACTGGGTGCAGGGAAGGCAGAGGGGCCTGGACAAGAGGCCTTGGGGTTCTGTTCTTGCTGCAGCTCCAGGCCCTGGGCACTGGGTGCACAGCACAGGCTCTGTGACAAGCCTCACTGACGTGAACCAGGAAAAAAGACCCGAGACCAGCAGGGTTCTTAAGCAGGACTGCAGACACCTCACGGCAGTGCCAGAGACTGATCTGCTTTACTAACAAAATGGCGGGCTTTTTATAGGGAAGGCGGGGAAGGCGCTAGAAAGTGGGAGGGATATGCAAAACCGGGACACAGGATAGGTGGGATAGGTGAAGGGTACATGAATAAACATTAAGGAGAAGGGTAACAACAGTGATGTTACAGCGAAGCAATGGAAGTGGTTGGGGCAGATACATTTTTGTAAGCTGCCCAATGGTGGAACAGCATGCAGCTCCAGGGAGCAGAGTCCACATCAACAGGCAGTGTGGCTTAAGATGATGGCATTAACCTAGAAATAGGTTCATCCTTCACGTCCCAATAAGAAAGTCCTTTACACAACAGTAGGTCTGTTGTCTTTTTCATTTTCACGCTGGCACTTGGCCTTACCAAGCACTCACCAATACTCCACATCTGCTGTTTCTTCACCAGGTCTTTCAGCTCCCTCCACTTGAGGAGCTTTCCTGCAGCAAAGGAACGCTTCTTCAGCAGCCACCAGAGAAGCAGAAGGTGTGAGATAGCAGCACGGCTGGCAAAGCAGAGCAGGGACAGCTTGCACTGGGCTGCAAGGCCCAGAAGCCACAAGAGCCCAGGGGAGGAGAGTCTGCTCTGAGACCAGCTGACAGGGCTGGGCTGCAGGGCAGCTCTCACTGCCCAATGCCCATCTCAGGGCTCACACTCCCACATCAGCCTTAC
>NW_020955730.1:830607-832981 GCF_003031625.1 Empidonax traillii | reverse complement strand
GCCTGAGACACCTGGGTTTGGGAGGGAGGGATGGGGAGAGAACAAGGCCTTAGAGAGCTGAAGGGCCGGGCAATCCAGCCAGACACAGGGCACTTACATCCATCAGGAAGAAGCATGGGTTATCCATCAGCACCCACAAAATGGCTGTTCCTCTCGGCCAGCGCTCTCTGGAAAGCAAGTCTCTCTTCTTCCTTGGTTTTTCAGCATTCTCTGCATCTTTCTGCTCCAGGACTTCGAGCATGATGTGCATCCTCTCCGAGTACGTGAGGTACCTTTCAAAGGGCTGTGTCAGGAAAGAAGAGAGCAAAGACATCACACCAAGCCCCCTGACGGTGCTGCTTAGCTGGGCAGCCAGAGCAGCCCTGGCCGCAGGTGCCCAGCATTGCCAGCAGCAGCACCCACAGTCACCTCGTGGGTGAGGATGAGAGCAGAGGCTCCTTAGGCTGAGGCAGGAGGGCTGGGCTCATGGTCATGGGCTGCTGGCCCCACAGAGGACTGGGGCTCGCTGGTGGCCAGGAGAGTTGGAGCTGCTGCTAGACACCAGCAGAGTGCTGCCCTCAGATAGTCCCTGCTTGGGGACAGCAGGAACCCTCTCATCAGGGACACTGAGGCCCTGTCAGCCCCACTGATTCTGGGTCCCTTTGTTTTGGAGGTGGCCCAAGAGATTCCTAGCAATGGTAGAGGAAGCTCACTGAAGAGAGGATGAAGGCAGAAGCAGCAGCTGACACTCAGTGCACCTATGCTGGGATGCACAGCATACAGACATCCTGAGCGCAAGAACTGTTTAGTTCCAATGTTATAAAATGTTCTACAGTTGAAGAGTTTTATTGGTTACTGTCATAAGAAGTTTATTATGGTTATGTCTTATTTCCTCTCTGGCACCCTTGTTATCTTCTCCCCTATTGGTTGATGTTAAACCCCTTCCTATTTGTCCTTCCTTATTACATTACATCCTTCCCTATAAATGGTGTTTCCCCTTTCCACGTTTGGATAAACCCATCCCTATTCCCCATATTTGACTGCTCCATTGCATACTCCTCCCACTCTCCGCCTTTGTTCCAGTAAGTTCCAAGCTCTCCCCTTCATAAGCCAGTGCCCCTGCTCAATAAATGGCCATTTTGTGGTCACACAGTGACTTGCCTCCAGAGTGGTCCTTTCGGGGTCTTGCACTAAGGAAGGTTACAGCTCTCCCTCTGTCACCTTTGCTCACATGAGCACCCTGCTGATGGCACACACAAGAGTCTCAGCTCGTTACCTTGACATGGTGCGTCTTGGAAGTCTTCAGAAGGCAGGTTCTTTCTCCTTCTGCATGGCACGCATGTCGTTTCCCCTTAGCCTGACCCTGCCTGAGGAGAGGGGCAGACACGGAAGTCAGGGAGAGCAGCTTTGCCATCAGGCTTTCCAAAGCACCCCGAGATCCACTTGAGAGATGGCAGGACAGAGGCAGATTGTGGAGGGGGTCAGAGTGGGGTCCACAAACAGGCAGGCTTGAGAATGGTGAAAGGAGCAGGGAAGGAGAGCAGCAGAGAACAGGTGGAAGACTTGAGGAGAGCACTCAGCTTCTACAGCAAAAGAGAGCTGGGATACTATGCGAAGCAGCCAGAGAGGCAAAGGTGGTCAAGCAGAGAAGCAGAGCTGGAAGGTGATGTCTGTGTACAGAGGAATGAAGGCCACCACAGTGTCCCTTAGCTTTTTGCTTACAGATGAATTCACTGAGGTAATAGTCTCCCAACGTTCCGTGAATGGATGAAGGAAGACAAATTCCAGCAGCTGTCTGAGGAATGAGATCTCAATGACAGTGCAGTCCTTTTTTTAAGGCAGTCCTGAGGGAGAGACAGAGGGAGGGAGGAAGAAGAGCAGCAGGGCTGAGGGCAGGCAGCTGGTGCCAAAGCCCCATACCCGAGGGTGTGCCCAGGGCTGGATCCCTGGGGAGTCCAGGCGTTGCAGGACCCGGTGGCCCTGTCTCCTGGAGCCCATCAGCTGGGCAGCAGCCCTGGCAGGGAGAGCGGCAAGGGAGGGGCGCAGCCTGGCTGGAGGGTTTCTGGGCCTCACCTGCTGTTTGGAATAGCTGTCCATCCATCCGCTCAGCTCACAAATCTTCTCCGTGCCTTTTTCCCCACACGCAGGTGATCCCATATCTGCCAAAGTCCACCAGCACCTGAGCAAAGAGAAGCTGCTGGTGAGCCTCAGGAGCAGACACCTGTTCCAGCAGAAGCAACAGCAGCAGCAACAGAGCAGTTCCACTCCTGGGCAGGACTTGCACTGTCCCTCAGGGCTTCCTCTGACCCTGAGCAAAGCCTGTAACAGGGCTCCTGTCCCTGGGCTGCCTTGGGGGCCAGGCAGGAAGCCATGCTCTGCCTCTGTGGCACTTGGC
>NW_020955730.1:826310-830368 GCF_003031625.1 Empidonax traillii | reverse complement strand
GACACCTGTTCCAGCAGAAGCAACAGCAGCAGCAACAGAGCAGTTCCACTCCTGGGCAGGACTTGCACTGTCCCTCAGGGCTTCCTCTGACCCTGAGCAAAGCCTGTAACAGGGCTCCTGTCCCTGGGCTGCCTTGGGGGCCAGGCAGGAAGCCATGCTCTGCCTCTGTGGCACTTGGCTGGGGACCACCCACCCAGGAGTGGGCAACTCCTCCCCCACAGGGGGAGGAACAGCCCCAGGACTCCCACTCTTTGCACAGGCCAGACCTGAAAGATGCTCTGCAGCTCCTCGCCCATTCTGCACAGAGGACCGTTCTGCAATATTGCCTTCAGCATGTGGTCCATGGCTCGAAGTGTCTGCAAGGAGGACAGAGAGCGATGACAGTGATTCTTCATCCGCAGGAGACTCATCGGAGCTCCCAGTGCCAGGGAAGGAGAGGTGCCCACACTGCCCAGCAGAGACCTAGGAGCAGACTGTCTACTGGGAGCAGAGAGCAGATGCCATAGGCCTTTGCATTCCAGTGGGGAGACATCGGGGAGCAAAGATTATAAAAACTCAAAGGAGAGAAGAGCATGAGGTGCCTTTTTCTCCCTGAAGCCCAGTGCACAAACCACACTGTTAGGTTTCTGGGGTTCTGGCCCTCTAAAGAAACTTTCTGAATTCTTTCTGCTGCCTCAGCATTTATGGGGACACCTGTGTATCTTACTTTATATGCAGGATGGCCAGAGAGCAGCCCAGAGGGACTGGCGGCTCCTGCAGCTCAGCCAGTACTCACCTTCTTCCTGAGATCATGTACCCTCGTTACACAGAGATGGTGTTCAGGAAGGAAGAGAACAGCTCTGAAGCAGGCTTCTACGAGCCTTCTCTTTTTGCCCTCCAGCACCTCGTCCACCGCGCTGCAAAGAGGAAGGGCCCAACTGGACAACGGTGCCGGGAGAAGCACCTCCAGGCCTTGTGCAGGGGCCACAGTCCTCCGGGGAAGGGGTCCCTGGGAGCGATGGGAGGGTACCTCAGTACTTCAATGGCAAAAAGGGCGAGTTTCCACACTTTTGTGTGCTTCATCTCCTCCTTGCAGGCATCCACCAGCACACCCAGATCCCCTGGGATGCTGTCCCCAGCACGCTGATCTATACAGGACTAGTCCAGCAGCATCTGCAGAGCACAACTGAGCTGGGATCCAGCAGCTGACAGAACCCGGTGCCACCAGAGCCCAGCACTCACAGGGTGCCAGTGCCAGGGGTCCTTTCCCCCTTCCCCAGAGCACTGACTGTCCCCTCACCTGCATCTTCTCTACCACCTCATAACTGCGGCAGAAGTGGACCAAGCACTGTGATGAGCTTATGTGGTGCTTATGAACCACGACTTCCTGAAGAAAGGTGCTCTTGTGGGCTAGATTCTGGCAGCTGGGGGACAGAGAGACAAATGGGGGCATGAGAGGGGGGGAACACGGTCAGCGAGACTGGAGCCCTGAGGTGCTGTGCCCTGCAGGAGCAGCAGCTCTGCCCACGCAGCAGCCCTCCAGCAGCCCAGCAGCAGAGCCCCTGCCTTAGATGCTGGCACAGCTGCCGCCCAACTGGCCACGCTTACCTCTTGGGGGCTGTCCAGGGCCTGGATCAAGTCCATGACTTTCTGTTCTTCTCTGGACAGGGGGAACAAGCTGACATCTAAGAAAGGGATAGAGCACTGACGATCATTGCAGGATGTGCTGCAGAGCCCCAGCCCTGACCAGTCCCCTCCCACACCTGTCCCCATCCTGCGGTGGGTTCACCAGGATCCACTGGGAGAGTTCTGCTGCAGATCTGCTTCCTGGGCAGAACCCTCCTCCACCCAGGCCACCTCATGGGGCTCTTCTGGAGAGCCGCTTTTCCGGGCAGCAGTGCACTCCATAGAGACATCTTCAACTTCTTTTGGTTCCTCTCCACTGCTGAGCCCAGGTGCTCTTTGAAGAGGCAGATAAAGAAGTCACACGTGTCGCTGCTCTCCTGGGAGGAAGGAGGAAAGGTGAGCTTTGGAAAAAGCGGCCCCCTGGCCACAGTGAAGGGAGGTGGGGATGGCGGCTGAGGGAGATGCCCTGGAGTCAGATTCCAGAGCAGGAACAAATAGCACTGAGTTGCAAGGCCCAGAAGCCACAAGAGCCCAGGGGAGCAGATCCTGCTCTGAGACCGGCTGACAGGGCTGGGCTGCAGGGCAGCTCTCACTGCCCAATGCCCATCTCAGGGCTCACACTCCCACATCAGCCTTACCATGTCAAAGAAGCAAGGGAGGTTTCCCACCAGATCCTCAGTGGTAGGCCTGGCCTTTGTCTTCTTCAGATTTTGACGCATCAGGTTTTTAGGGACCATCACAATCTCTTCTCGAGGAGTCTTCACTGCCAAGACACAGCAGCTCCATCATATTGGCACCACAAGCTCCAGTTTTCCTGCCTGTACGAAGGACAGAGTTTCTTATTTCTGATAAGATGCATGTCTGCAAAGCTCCCGAGGCAACCACAAGGTCACAACACGGCAGCAAGGGTGTTTGCAGCAGTCACCCTAACACCTGCCTCCCAGCCCACACCAAGCCACCACCTCACCCACGGCTCCAGAGCCCTGGATGCCAACATGGCTGTCCCTGCTCACCAGGTCAGGTGTCTCAGACAGGACCAGGGAGGTTGAGAGTGTTGAAAGCTCCTCATGGATGTGGACAGCGGTGCCAGAAGAGCAGTGCTTCTGGACTGAATCGAGGTGTTGGTGTTGGTCCTAAAGCCGCCAGGATGCAGATCGTCTGTTTTACCAGGCAACAGATGAATTCATTGCTGTCTCTCTTCAAGGGCTGAAGGGCTGTGAGCAAAAGAAACAGAATCAAAATGAACTCCTGTGTCTGCAGAGACCCCCAGACGTCCCCTCCAGCCCATGTTCCCCACTCACCGCTGCAGATCTCATCCAGTGTCTCTGTGCTTTGGTTCCTCAGGGGGCCACTCCTAGGCACAAGCTCCATCAGCCCCTGCTCCCCAGTGGAGGAGGGGCTGCTCCCCAACAGCATATCCCCTGGCCCTGCTGTCCTCCCCCTCAGCAGGGATGACCCCAGGAACCACCAGTAGCTCAGGGGGTGGAACTCAGCTAAGTTGCCACCAGGCCTAGCTGTGTGGGCAGAGGGAGGCCGAGGCCCAGCATGCAGCTGCTGGGGCTTGGGCAGCCCCAGGGCTGCACCTCCCTGTCAGTGCAGGAGCAGGGACAGGGGCAGGTTGCCCAAAGAGGGACCCCAAGGGGCTGGGGCTCACCAATGAACCTGACGGCCGCATCTTGCGGAATGGCCTCAGAGTCCTCAAGGTACATCAGGCCCCGATGCAGGTGCTCTTCAGCCCTTCTCCTGTCCATCCCCAGCTGGAAGAAAGCACAAGGACATGGGCATGTCACCGAGTCCTCTTGTTGCCTGCAGCAGTCCCTCCTGCCAGCACTCAGTGTTGCCCAGAGCCCTCTCTCCCACTGGGTGCAGGGAAGGCAGAGGGGCCTGGACAAGAGGCCTTGGGGTTCTGTTCTTGCTGCAGCTCCAGGCCCTGGGCACTGGGTGCACAGCACAGGCTCTGTGACAAGCCTCACTGACGTGAATCAGGAAAAAAGACTCGAGACCAGCAGGGTTCTTAAGCAGGACTGCAGACAACTCACAGCAGTGCCAGAGACTGATCTGCTTTACTAACAAAATGGCGGGCTTTTTATAGGGAAGGCGGGGAAGGTGCTAGAAAGTGGGAGGGATATGCAAAACCGGGACACAGGATAGGTGAAGGGTACATGAATAAACATTAAGGAGAAGGGTAACAACAGTGATGTTACAGCGAAGCAATGGAAGTGGTTGGGGCAGATACATTTTTGTAAGCTGCCCAATGTTGGAATAGCATGCAGCTCCAGGGAGCAGAGTCCACGTCAACAGGCAGTGTGGCTTAAGATGATGGCATTAACCTAGAAATAGGTTCATCCTTCACGTCCCAATAAGAAAGTCCTTTACACAACAGTAGGTCTGTTGTCTTTTTCATTAAGAAAGTCTTCTTTCCACCGTAGATACTCCTCATCCTCCACCAAGGA
>NW_020955730.1:824385-826169 GCF_003031625.1 Empidonax traillii | reverse complement strand
TCCAGGGAGCAGAGTCCACGTCAACAGGCAGTGTGGCTTAAGATGATGGCATTAACCTAGAAATAGGTTCATCCTTCACGTCCCAATAAGAAAGTCCTTTACACAACAGTAGGTCTGTTGTCTTTTTCATTAAGAAAGTCTTCTTTCCACCGTAGATACTCCTCATCCTCCACCAAGGACACTCCAACACCTCACCAAGCCTGCACGCTGGCACTTGGCCTTACCAAGCACTCACCAATACTCCACATCTGCTGTTTCTTCACCAGGTCTTTCAGCTCCCTCCACTTGAGGAGCTTTCCTGCAGCAAAGGAACGCTTCTTCAGCAGCCACCAGAGAAGCAGAAGGTGTGAGATAGCAGCACGGCTGGCAAAGCAGAGCAGGGACAGCTTGCACTGGGCTGCAAGGCCCAGAAGCCACAAGAGCCCAGGGGAGGAGAGTCTGCTCTGAGACCGGCTGACAGGGTTGGGCTGCAGGGCAGCTCTCACTGCCCAATGCCCATCTCAGGGCTCACACTCCCACATCAGCCTTACCACGTCAAAGAAGCGCAGGAGGTTCTCCACCAGATGCTCATCAGTGGGGCTGGCCTCTATCTTGCCCATGCTTTGATTTATCACTCTCTTCAGGATCGTTATGACCTTTTTCTTGAGGTCTTCACTGCCAAGCCACAGCAGCTCCATCGTGTGTGGCACCAGGAACTAGATTTCGTGGTGATAAGAGGCACACCTGCAAAGCTCCCCAGGAAGCCACCAGGCCCCAGCATGGCAGCAAGGCAGTTTGCAGCACTCACCCCAACACCTGCCTCCCAGCCCACACCAAGCCACAGCCTTACCCACAGCCCCACAGCCCTGCCTGTCCCTCATGCCACCCTGCTCACCAGGTCAGGTGTCTCTCACAGCATGATGAGGCCTTCGAGCACCTGGGAGGCTGGGAGTCTTGGAAGCTCCTCATCGATATCGTTCCAAAAGTCTTCCAAGTCTTCATCCTCATTGTCCCACTCGAACTTCAAGCTAGTGCCATTGGGCGATGCCTGTAGAAGCAAGCACGGTAGTGAGATCCTGGCAGAGTCTGCAGGGCTCGTGGCAGGGGATCAAGTCCTTTTCTGCTGACTCACAGCCAAGTCAGAGATGGAGCTGCTTTCTGAAGAAGCAGCGCTGAGACTACAGGGCCATCAGTCGACCCAGAGCATGACAGCGAACGGCCACAGTATCCTGTCTGTAATGCCGGGCTGCGAGAAGATGGTCTTCCACATTCGCATGGCCACCCTGCAAGGCAGACCACCATGTCAGCAGGGCAACCTCGACTGCAGCATGGCCAGGGCCAGCTCAGGTGCCTGGGGGCCCTGCCTGGGCAGGCAGGAGGGGACTCAGGTGGTGTTCCCCTCTAGGCTGGTCACTCTGGGCTGGCTCGGCCAGCTTTGGCTGCTGCAGGCCCAGACAACCCAGCAGGGCTGGAAGGCTCAGTGGGTTGGAGAACCTCTCTCCTCAGGGGTGTCCTGCATCATTCCTTGCCTCTAGGAGCCAGAGAGTCTCAGGCTCCCTCTCCCCACAGCCAACAAGCCCTCAGGGTTTTCAGGGACAGGACCTGTCTCCTCGTGGAGCGCTCAACAGTGTTGCGACTACTTCCTTGGGAAAAAGTCAGCTAGCAGCAAAAGCAGGGAGTGGAAGCACTTCTGCACAGGTCCTTTGGCACCTGAAGGGGACACAGGTGAAGACAGTGCTGTCACTGGACTGCAGCCTCAGCTGCCCTTTCCATACCTCTCTGCTGCCTTAAGGGGCCTTCAGGTG
>NW_020955730.1:819077-823283 GCF_003031625.1 Empidonax traillii | reverse complement strand
CAGACATCCTGAGCGCAAGAACTGTTTAGTTCCAATGTTATAAAATGTTCTACAGTTGAAAAGTTTTAATGGTTACTGTCATAAGAAGTTTATTATGATTATGTCTTATTTCCTCTCTTGTACCCTTGTTATCTTCTCCCCTATTGGTTGATGTTAAACCCCTTCCTATTTGTCCTTCCTTATTACATTACATCCTTCCCCATAAATGGTGTTTCCCCTTCCCATGTTTGGATAAACCCATCCCTATTCCCCATATTTGACTGCTCCATTGCATACTCCTCCCAGTCTCCGCCTTTGTTCCAGTAAGTTCCAAGCTCTCCCCTTCATAAGCCAGTGTCCCTGTTCAATAAATGGTCATTTTGTTGTCACACAGTGATTTGCCTCCTGAGTGGTCCTTTCGGGGTCTTGCACTAAGGAAGGTTACAGCTCTCCCTCTGTCACCTTTGCTCACATGAGCGCCCTGCTGATGGCACACACAAGAGTCTCAGCTCGTTACCTTGACATGCTGCGTCTTGGAAGTCTTCAGAAGGCAGGTTCTTTCTCCTTCTGCATGGCACGCATGTCGTTTCCCCTTGGCCTGACCCTGCCTGAGGAGAGGGGTAGACACGGAAGTCAGGGAGAGCAGCTTTGCCATCAGGCTTTCCAAAGCACCCCGAGATCCGCTTGAGAGATGGCAGGACAGAGGCAGATCGTGGAGGGGGTCAGAGTGGGGTCCACAAACAGGCAGGCTTGAGAATGGTGAAAGGAGCAGGGAAGGAGAGCAGCAGAGAACAGGTGGAAGACTTGAGGAGAGCACTCAGCTTCTACAGCAAAAGAGAGCTGGGATACTATGCGAAGCAGCCAGAGAGGCAAAGGTGGTCAAGTAGAGAAGCAGAGCTGGAAGGTGATGTCTGTGTACAGAGGAATGAAGGCCACCACAGTGTCCCTTAGCTTTTTGCTTACAGATGAATTCACTGAGGTAATAGTCTCCCAACATTCCGTGAATGGCTGAAGGAAGACAAATTCCAGCAGCTGTCTGAGGAATGAGATCTCAATGACAGTGCAGTCCTCTTTTTAAGGCAGTCCTGAGGGAGAGACAGAGGGAGGGAGGAAGAAGAGCAGCAGGGCTGAGGGCAGGCAGCTGGTGCCAAAGCCCCATACCCGAGGCTGTGCCCAGGGCTGGATCCCTGGGGAGTCCAGGCATTGCAGGACCCGGTGGCCCTGTCTCCTGGAGCCCATCAGCTGGGCAGCAGCCCTGGCAGGGAGAGCGGCAAGGGAGGGGCGCAGCCTGGCTGGAGGGTTTCTGGGCCTCACCTGCTGTTTGGAATAGCTGTCCATCCATCCGCTCAGCTCACAAATCTTCTCCGTGCTTTTTTCCCCACACGTAGGTGATCCCATATCTGCCAAAGTCCACCAGCACCTGAGCAAAGAGAAGCTGCTGGTCAGCCTCAGGAGCAGACACCTCTTCCAGCAGCAGCAGCAACAGCAGCAGCAAGAGAGCAGCTCCACTCCTGGGCAGGACTTGCACTGTCCCTCAAGGCTTCCTCTGACCCTGAGCAAAGCCTGTAACAGGGCTCCTGTCCCTGGGCTCCCTTGGGGGCCAGGCAGGAAGCCATGCTCTGCCTCTGTGGCACTTGGCTGGGGACCACCCACCCAGGAGTGGGCAACTCCTCCCCAGCAGCGGGAGGAACAGCCCCAGGACTCCCACTCTTTCCACAGGCCAGACCTGAAAGATGTTCTGCAGCTCCTCACCCATTCTGCACGGAGCACTGTTCTGCAATATTGCCTTCAGCATGTGGTCCAGGGCTCACAGGGTCTGCAAGGAGGACAGAGAGCGGTGACAGTGATTCTTCAGCCGCAGGAGACTCATCGGAGCTCCCAGTGCCAGGGAAGGAGAGGTGCCCACACTGCCCAGCAGAGACCTAGGAGCAGACTGTCTACTGGGAGCAGAGAGCAGATGCCGTAGGCCTTTGCATTCCAGTGGGGAGACATCAGGGAGCAAAGATTATAAAAACTCAAAGGAGAGAAGAGCATGAGGTGCCTTTTTCTCCCTGAAGCCCAGTGCACAAACCACACTGCTAGGTTTCTGGGTTCTGGCCCTCTAAAGAAACTTTCTGAATTCTTTCTGCTGCCTCAGCATTTATGGGGACATCTGTGTATCTTACTTTATATGCAGGAGGGCCAGAGAGCAGCCCAGAGGGACTGGTGGCTCCTGCAGCTCAGCCAGTACTCACCTTCTTCCTGAGATCATGTACCCTCGTTACACAGAGGTGGTGTTCAGGAAGGAAGAGAACAGCTCTGAAGCAGGCTTCTATGAGCCTTCTCTTTTTGCCCTCCACCACCTCGTCCACTGCGCTGCAAAGAGGAAGGGCCCAACTGGACAATGGTGCCGAGAGAAGCACCTCCAGGCCTTGTGCAGGGGGCCACGGTCCTCTGGGGAAGGGGTCCCTGGGAGCGATGGGAGGGTACCTCAGTACTTCAATGGCAAAAAGGGCGAGTTTCCACACTTTTGTGTGCTTCATCTCCTCCGTGCAGGCATCTACCAGCACACCCAGATCCCCTGGAAAGCTGTCCCCGGCACGCTGATCTATACAGGACTCGGCGTCCAGCAGCATCTGCAGAGCACAACTGAGCTGGGATCCGGCAGCTGACAGAATCCGGTGCCACCAGAGCCCAGCACTCACAAAGTCCCAGTGCCAGGGGTCCTTTCCCCTTTCCTCAGAGCACTGACTGTCCCCTCACCTGCATCTTCTCTACCACCTCATATCTACGGCAGAAGTGGACCAAGCACTGTGATGAGCCATGGACTGTGCTGCTTATGAACCACGACTTCCTGAAGAAAGGTGCTCTTGTGGGCTAGATTCTGGCAGCTGGGGGACAGAGAGACAAATGGGGGCATGAGAGGGGGGGAACATGGTCAGCGAGACTGGAGCCCTGAGGTGCTGTGCCCTGCAGGAGCAGCAGCTCTGCCCAGCCAGCAGCCCTCCAGCAGCCCAGCAGCAGAGCCCCTGCCTTAGATGCTGGCACAGCTGCCGTCCAACTGGCCACGTTTACCTCTTGGGGGCTGTCCAGGGCCTGGATGAAGTCCATGACTTCCTGTTCTTCTCTGGACAGGGGGAACAAGCTGACATCTAAGAAAGGGATAGAGCACTGACGATCATTGCAGGATGTGCTGCAGAGCCCCAGCCCTGACCAGTCCCCTCCCACACCTGTCCCCATCCTGCATTGGGTTCACCAGGATCCACTGGGAGAGTTCTGCTGCAGATCTGCTTCCTGGGCAGCTCCCTCCTCCGCCCAGGCCACCTCATGGGGCTCTTCTGGAGAGCCGCTTTTCCGGGCAGCAGTGCACTCCATAGAGACATCTTCAACTACTTTTGGTTCCTCCCCACTGCTGAGCCCAGGTGCTCTTTGAAGAGGCAGATAAAGAACTCACACGTGTCGCTGCTCTCCTGGGAGGAAGAAGGAAAGGTGAGCTTTGGAAAAAGCGGCCCCCTGGCCACAGTGAAGGGAGGTGGGGATGGCGGCTGAGGGAGATGCCCTGGAGTCAGATTCCAGAGCAGGGACAAACTGCACTGGGCTGCAAGGCCCAGAAGCCACAAGAGCCCAGGGGAGCAGATCCTGCTCTGAGACCGGCTGACAGGGCTGGGCTGCAGGGCAGCTGTCACTGCCCAATGCCCATCTCAGGGCTCACACTCCCACATCACCCTTATCATGTCAAAGAAGCAAGGGAGGTTTCCCATCAGATCCTCAGCAGCAGGCCTGGCCTTTGCCTTCTTCAGATTTTGACGCATCAGGTTTTCAGGGACCATCACCACCCTTTTTCCATGAGTCTTCACTGCCAAGACACAGCAGCTCCATCATGTTTGACACCACAAGCTCCAGTTTTCCTGCCTGTACGAAGGACAGAGTTTCTTATTTCTGATAAGATGCATGTCTGCAAAGCTCCCGAGGCAACCACAAGGTCACAACACGGCAGCAAGGGTGTTTGCAGCACTCACCCCAACACCTGCCTCCCAGCCCACACCAAGCCACCACCTCACCCACGGCTCCAGAGCCCTGGATGCCAACATGGCTGTCCCTGCTCACCAGGTCGGGTGTCTCAGACAGGACCAGGGAGGTTGAGAGTGTTGAAAGCTCCTCATGGATGTGGACAGCGGTGCCAGAAGAGCAGTGCTTCTGGACTGAATCGAGGTGTTGGTGTTGGTCCTAAAGGCACCAGGATGCAGA
>NW_020955730.1:811366-814156 GCF_003031625.1 Empidonax traillii | reverse complement strand
CAGACATCCTGAGCGCAAGAACTGTTTAGTTCCAATGTTATAAAATGTTCTACAGTTGAAAAGTTTTAATGGTTACTGTCATAAGAAGTTTATTATGATTATGTCTTATTTCCTCTCTTGTACCCTTGTTATCTTCTCCCCTATTGGTTGATGTTAAACCCCTTCCTATTTGTCCTTCCTTATTACATTGCATCCTTCCCCATAAATGGTGTTTCCCCTTTCCATGTTTGGAAAAACCCGTCCCTATTCCCCATATTTGACTGCTCCATTGCATACTCCTCCCACTCTCCGCCTTTGTTCCAGTAAGTTCCAGGCTCTCCCCTTCATAAGCCAGTGCCCCTGTTCAATAAATGGCCATTTTGTTGTCACACAGTGACTTGCCTCCAGAGTGGTCCTTTCGGGGTCTTGCACTAAGGAGGGTTACAGCTCTCCCTCTGTCACCTTTGCTCACATGAGCGCCCTGCTGATGGAACGAACAAGGGTCTCAGCTCGTTACCTTGACATGGTGCGTCTTGGAAGTCTTCAGAAGGCAGGTTCTTTCTCCTTCTGCATGGCACGCATGTCGTTTCCCCTTAGCCTGACCCTGCCTGAGGAGAGGGGCAGACACGGAAGTCAGGGAGAGCAGCTTTGCCATCAGGCTTTCCCAAGCACCCCGAGATCTGCTTGAGAGATGGCAGGACAGAGGCAGATTGTGGAGGGGGTCAGAGTGGGGTCCACAAACAGGCAGGCTTGAGAATGGTGAAAGAAGCATGGAAGGAGAGCAGCAGAGAACAGGTGGAAGACTTGAGGAGAGCACTCAGCTTCTACAGCAAAAGAGAGCTGGGATACTATGCGAAGCAGCCAGAGAGGCAAAGGTGGTCAAGCAGAGGAGCAGAGCTGGAAGGTGATGTCTGTGTACAGAGGAATGAAGGCAACCACAGTGTCCCTTAGCTTTTTGCTTACAGATGAATTCACTGAGGTAATAGTCTCCCAACGTTCCGTGAATGGCTGAAGGAAGACAAATTCCAGCAGCTGTCTGAGGAATGACATCTCAATGACAGTGCAGTCCTTTTTTTAAGGCAGTCCTGAGGGAGAGACAGAGGGAGGGAGGAAGAAGAGCAGCAGGGCTGAGGGCAGGCAACTAGTGCCAAAGCCCCATACCCGAGGGTGTGCCCAGGGCTGGATCCCTGAGGAGTCCAGGCGTTGCAGGACCCGGTGGCCCTGTCTGCTGGAGCCCATCAGCTGGGCAGCAGCCCTGGCAGGGAGAGCGGCAAGGGAGGGGCACAGCCTGGCTGGAGGGTTTCTGGGCCTCACCTGCTGTTTGGAATAGCTGTCCATCCATCCGCTCAGCTCAAAAATCTTCTCCATGCTTTTTTCCCCACACGTAGGTAATCCCATATCTGCCAAAGGCCACCAGCACCTGAGCAAAGAGAAGCTGCTGGTGAGCCTCAGGAGCAGACACCTGTCCCAGCAGAAGCAACAGCAGCAGCAACAGAGCAGCTCCACTCCTGGGCAGGACTTGCACTCTCCCTCAAGGCTTCCTCTGACCCTGAGCAAAGCCTGTAACAGGGCTCCTGTCCCTGGGCTCCCTTGGGGGCCAGGCAGGAAGCCATGCTCTGCCTCTGTGGCACTTGGCTGGGGACCACTCACCCAGGAGTGGGCAACTCCTCCCCCACAGGGGGAGGAACAGCCCCAGGACTCCCACTCTTTGCACAGGCCAGACCTGAAAGATGTTCTGCAGCTCCTCGCTCATTCTGCACAGAGGACTGTTCTGCAATATTGCCTTCAGCATGTGGTCCAGGGCTCGCAGGGTCTGCAAGGAGGACAGAGAGCGGTGACAGTGATTCTTCTTCCGCAGGAGACTCATCAGAGCTCCCAGTGCCAGGGAAGGAGAGGTGTCCACACTACCCAGCAGAGACCTAGGAGCAGACTGTCTACTGGGAGCAGAGAGCAGATGCCGTAGGCCTTTGCATTCCAGTGGGGAGACATCAGGGAGCAAAGATTATAAAAACTCAAAGGAGAAAAGAGCACGAGGTGCCTTTTTCTCCCTGAAGCCCAGTGCACAAACCACACTGTTAGGTTTCTGGGGTTCTGGCCCTCTAAAGAAACTTTCTGAATTCTCTCCGCTGCCTCAGCATTTATGGGGACACCTGTGTATCTTACTTTATATGCAGGAGGGCCAGAGAGCAGCCCAGAGGGACTGGTGGCTCCTGCAGCTCAGCCAGTACTCACCTTCTTCCTGAGCTTATGTACCCTCGTTACATAGAGGTGGTGTTCAGGAAGGAAGAGAACAGCTCTGAAGCAGGCTTCTACGAGCCTTCTCTTTTTGCCCTCCAGCACCTCGTCCACTGCGCTGCAAAGAGGAAGGGCCCAACTGGACAACGGTGCCGGGAGAAGCACCTCCAGGCCTTGTGAGGGGGCCACGGTCCTCTGGGGAAGGGGTCCCTGGGAGCGATGGGAGGGTACCTCAGTACTTCAATGGAAAAAAGGGCGAGTTTCCACACTTTTGTGTGCTTCATCTCCTCCTTGCAGGCATCCACCAGCACGCCCAGATCCCCTGGGAAGCTGTCCCCGGCACGCTGATCTATACAGGACTAGTCCAGCAGCATCTGCAGAGCACAACTGAGCTGGGATCCGGCAGCTGACAGAACCCGGTGCCACTAGAGCCCAGCACTCACAGGGTGCCAGTGCCAGGGGTCCTTTCCCCCTTCCCCAGAGCACTGACTGTCCCCTCACCTGCATCTTCTCTACCACCTCATATCTGCGGCAGAAGTGGACCAAGCACTGTGATGAGCCATGGACTGTGGTGCT
>NW_020955730.1:804536-808097 GCF_003031625.1 Empidonax traillii | reverse complement strand
GCAGGGATGACCCCAGGAACCACCAGTAGCTCAGGGGGTGGAACTCAGCTAAGTTGCCACCAGGCCCAGCTGTGTGGGCAGAGGGAGGCCGAGGCCCAGCATGCAGCTGCTGGGGCTTGGGCAGCCCCAGGGCTGCACCTCCCTGTCAGTGCAGGAGCAGGGACAGGGGCAGGTTGCCCAAAGAGGGACCCCAAGGGGCTGGGGCTCACCAATGAACCTGACGGCCACATCTTGCGGAATGGCCTCAGAGTCCTCAAGGTACATCAGGCCCCGATGCAGGTGCTCTTCAGCCCCTCTCCTGTCCATCCCCAGCTGGAAGAAAGCACAAGGACATGGGCATGTCACCGAGTCCTCTTGTTGCCTGCAGCAGTCCCTCCTGCCAGCACTCACTGTTGCCCAGAGCCCTCTCTCCCACTGGGTGCAGGGAAGGCAGAGGGGCCTGGACAAGAGGCCTTGGGGTTCTGTTCTTGCTGCAGCTCCAGGCCCTGGGTGCTGGGTGCACAGCACAGGCTCTGTGACAAGCCTCACTGACGTGAACCAGGAAAAAAGACTCGAGACCAGCAGGGTTCTTAAGCAGGACCGCAGACACCTCACGGCAGTACCTGAGACTGATCTGCTTTACTAACAAAATGGCGGGCTTTTTATAGGGAAGGCAGGAAGGTGCTAGAAAGTGGGAGGGATATGCAAAACCGGGACACGGGATAGGTGAAGGGTACATGAATAAACATTAAGGAGAAGGGTAACAACAGTGATGTTACAGCGAAGCAAGGGAAGTGGTTGGGGCAGATACATTTTTGTAAGCTGCCCAATGGTGGAACAGCATGCAGCTCCAGGGAGCAGAGTCCACATCAACAGGCAGTGTGGCTTAAGATGATGGCATTAACCTAGAAATAGGTTCATCCTTCACGTCCCAATAAGAAAGTCCTTTACACAACAGTAGGTCTGTTGTCTTTTTCATTAAGAAAGTCTTCTTTCCACCGTAGATACTCCTCATCCTCCACCAAGGACACTCCAACACCTCACCAAGCCTGCACGCTGGCACTCGGCCTTACCAAGCACTCACCAATACTCCACATCTGCTGTTTCTTCACCAGGTCTTTCAGCTCTCTCCACTTGAGGAGCTTTCCTGCAGCAAAGGAACGCTTCTTCAGCAGCCACCAGAGAAGCAGAAGGTGTGAGATAGCAGCACGGCTGGCAAAGCAGAGCAGGGACAGCTTGCACTGGGCTGCAAGGCCCAGAAGCCACAAGAGCCCAGGGGAGGAGAGTCTGCTCTGAGACCGGCTGACAGGGCTGGGCTGCAGGGCAGCTCTCACTGCCCGATGCCCATCTCAGGGCTCACACTCCCACATCAGCCTTACCACGTCAAAGAAGCACAGGAGGTTCTCCACCAGATACTCATCAGTGGGGCTGGCCTCTATCTTGCCCATGCTTTGATTTATCACTCTCTTCAGGATCGTTATGACCTTTTTCTTGAGGTCTTCACTGCCAAGCCACAGCAGCTCCATCACGTGTGGCACCAGGAATTAGATTTTGTGGTGATAAGAGGCACACCTGCAAAGCTCCCCAGGAAGCCACCAGGCCCCAGCATGGCAGCAAGGCAGTTTGCAGCACTCACCCCAACACCTGCCTCCCAGCCCACACCAAGCCACAGCCTTACCCACAGCCCCAGAGCCCTGCCTGTCCCTGATGCCACCCTGCTCACCAGGTCAGGTGTCTCTCACAGCATGATGAGGCCTTCGAGCACCTGGGAGGCTGGGAGTGTTGGAAGCTCCTCATTGATATCAAAGTTGTCGTTTCAAAGGTCTTCCAAGTCTTCATCCTCATCGTCCCACTCCAACTTCATGCTAGTGCCATTGGGCGATACCTGTAGAAGCAAGCACAGTAGTGAGATCCTGGCAGAGTCTGCAGGGCTCGTGGCAGGGGATCAAGTCCTTTTCTGCTGACTCACAGCCAAGTCAGAGATGGAGCTGCTTTCTGAAGAAGAAGCGCTGAGACTACAGGGCCATCAGTCGACCCAGAGCAGGACAGCGAACGGCCACAGTATCCTGTCTGTAATGGCGGGCTGCGAGAAGATGGTCTTCCACATTCGCATGGCCACCCTGCAAGGCAGAGCACCATGTCAGCAGGGCAGCCTCGACCTCAGCATGGCCAGGGCCAGCTCAGGTGCCTGGGGGCCCTGCCTGGGCAGGCAGGAGGGGACTCAGGTGGTGTTCCCCTCTAGGCTGGTCGCTCTGGGCTGGCTCAGCCAGCTTTGGCTGCTGCAGGCCCGGACAACCCAGCAGGGCTGGAAGGCTCAGTGGGATGGAGAACCTCTCTCCTCAGGGGTGTCCTGCATCATTCCTTGCCTCTAGGAGCCAGAGAGTCTCAGGCTCCCTCTCCCCACAGCCAACAAGCCCTCAGGGTTTTCAGGGCCAGTACCTGTCTCCTCGTGGAGCGCTCAACAGTGTTGCGACTACTTCCTTGGGAAAAAGTCAGCTACCAACAGAAGCAGGGAGTGGAAGCACTTCTGCACAGGTCCTTTCTTGATGCTTGGTAGGCTTTCATGAAGGAAGCTCAGACAGTGAGTGCAATTACTGAAAGGCCAGCAGATTAGGGTGAACATGTACGATAACCTCTATTGATAGGCTATAGCAGAAATGAAGCTAGCATGTAATAGAGCAGCCTTTTCTCCAGGCCAAACGCTCCCAGCTTCATCATCAGCCACTCCTCATCAGACTTGTGCTCCAAACCCTTTCCCAGCTCCCTTGCTCTTCTCTGGACATGCTCCAGCACCTCAATGTCTTTCTTGTAGTGAGTGGCCCAAGCATAACTGACTGCCAAACTATATACTAAAAAACCTACACTGTGTCCTTATCTGCTGAAAATTAGTATGTCTCCACTGGGTTTACTGGAACCTGCAGGTCGGGTTCATTATGATTCAGATCAAAAATATGGTAATATGAGAATTATAATATTTTATTTTACTCATCTGTCTGCGTATTTCTCCTTCCTCTTTGGTAAATTTATTGCTCTTCTACTGACAACCATAATTCCCCATGCCAGCTATCATAATTTCAAGGGAGCTTCATAATATTGCAGAGACAACTCAGAAGAAATACTTGTAAAACTGTCCAGTAGCTTGTTTCTACATTTGTTCTTCCTGAAGAATACTGCACTGTCCCCACCTTTCAGAACAAAAGAGAATACTTCTAAGATGACATGGGACCTTTGGGAGATAGAAGACAGAGATGGGGCTGACCTGCTCAGGATAAACCTGCTTGGGGAGAGCAAGGCAATTAGTAACTACAATGAAGCTGGAAAAGGGTCTGGCAGTGAGAATACCATCTATGGGAACATGGGAAAGGATTTTGATGCAGTCTGGCACAAACTTGGAAGGGGAAAACAGCTTAATATATGTGTAGATGGCCAGACTGCAGGCACAGCCCCCATCAGTCACCAACAGCAAGGAGGGCAGATGGAGATAGTGCCCTGGCAAGGTGAGCCTGGCACAGTGTTCCTCCCTGGGTGATCATCAGGGCCTTATTGTGTATGGAGATCTCCACTTGACCTCGGCTGCCAAGA
>NW_020955730.1:802898-804515 GCF_003031625.1 Empidonax traillii | reverse complement strand
AATTCACTGCTGTCTCTCTTCAAGGGCTGAAGGGCTGTGAGCAAAAGAAACAGAATCAAAATGAACGCCTGTGTCTGCAGAGACCCCCAGACCTCCCCTCCAGCCCATGTTCCCCACTCACCGCTGCAGATCTCATCCAGTGTCTCTGTGCTTTGGTTCCTCAGGGGGCCACTCCTAGGCACAAGCTCCGTCAGCCCTTGCTCCCCAGTGGAGGAGGGGCTGCTCCCCAACAGCTCCCTGGCCCTGCTGTCCTCCCCCTCAGCAGGGATGACCCCAGGAACCACCAGTAGCTCAGGGGGTGGAACTCAGCTAAGTGGCCACCAGGCCCAGCTGTGTGGGCAGAGGGAGGCCGAGGCCCAGCATGCAGCAGCTGGGGCCTGGGCAGCCCCAGGGCTGCACCTCCCTGTCAGTGCAGGAGCAGGGACAGGGGCAGGTTGCCCAAAGAGAGACCCCAAGGGGCTGGGGCTCACCAATGAACCTGACGGCCGCATCTTGCGGAATGGCCTCAGAGTCCTCAAGGTACATCAGGCCCCAGTGCAGGTGCTCTTCAGCCCTTCTCCTGTCCATCCCCAGCTGGAGAGAGCACAAGGACATGGGCATGTCACAGAGCCCTCTTGTTGCCTGCAGCAGTCCCTTCTGCCAGCACTCAGTGTTGCCCAGAGCCCTCTCTCCCACTGAGTGCAGGGAAGGCAGAGGGGCCTGGACAAGAGGCCTTGGGGTTCTGTTCTTGCTGCAGCTCCAGGCCCTGGGCACTGGGTGCACAGCACAGGCTCTGTGACAAGCCTCACTGACGTGAACCAGGAAAAAAGACTCGAGACCAGCAGGGTTCTTAAGCAGGACCGCAGACACCTCACGGCAGTACCTGAGACTGATCTGCTTTACTAACAAAATGGCGGGCTTTTTATAGGGAAGGCGGGGAAGGCACTAGAAAGTGGGAGGGATATGCAAAACAGGGACACAGGATAGGTGAAGGGTACATGAATAAACATTAAGGAGAAGGGTAACAACAGTGATGTTACAGCGAAGCAATGGGAGTGGTTGGGGCAGATACATTTTTGTAAGCTGCCCAATGGTGTGGAACAGCATGCAGCTCCAGGGAGCAGAGTCCACATCAACAGGCAGTGTGGCTTAAGATGATGGCATTAACCTAGAAATAGGTTCATCCTTCACGTCCAAATAAGAAAGTCCTTTACACAACAGTAGGTCTGTTGTCTTTTTCGTTAAGAAAGTCTTCTTTCCACCGTAGATACTCCTCATCCTCCACCAAGGACACTCCAACACCTCACCAAGCCTGCACGCTTGCACTCGGCCTTACCAAGCACTCACCAATACTCCACATCCACTGTTTCTTCACCAGGTCTTTCAGCTCCCTCCACTTGAGGAGCTTTCCTGCAGCAAAGAACGCTTCTTCAGCAGCCACCAGAGAAGCAGAAGGTGTGAGATAGCAGCACGGCTGGCAAAGCAGAGCAGGGACAGCTTGCACTGGGCTGCAAGGCCCAGAAGCCACAAGAGCCCAGGGGAGGAGAGTCTGCTCTGAGACCAGCTGACAGGGCTGGGCTGCAGGGCAGCTCTCACTGCCCAATGCCCATCTCAGGGCTCACACTCCCACATCAGCCT